>NW_010553078.1:0-4928 GCF_000687285.1 Phaethon lepturus | reverse complement strand
TCTATCCTGAATTTTGTTTTGGTCCACTTATTTATTAATTTCAATAACTGTCCTTCGGTACCGCAGAGCAGCTTTAAGATACAAACACGCCGTCACCAGACACCCCAAATTTTCCTTAGGCACGTCCTCCAAATCTATCGCGTCTGTGTGGGGCTCCTCCTGAGCTGGTGGGGCCAGAGGGAAAACTAAGGCGAGGGCCGGGCCTGGGAGGTCCGGAGCGCTTGCAACTGCCCTTGGCGTCTGTTCGAGGTACAAGCAGCCGAAGCCCCGTAGGGACAGTGGGACCCTTCAGAGCGGTGGGTCTCTGGAGCAGTTACGTGGGGGAAGGAGAACAGCTGCTCCTGCCTCCTTGCAGAAGGTCCAGAAATGGCAAAGGTGCTTCCTCCGGCTCAGACTGCACCCTGAACGCTCATTGCCATTGAACGACCTTACTTTCCCAGGGAGAAGGGGAGGGATGGAGTGAAAGTAGCTCTGACCTTCCTAGAAGAATGGACTTATTGATGCTGCACTGGGCTGAAACCTGAAACCACTGAAACTTTGGGCCTAGAAAGAGGGAATTACCAAACCAAGCCCGGCATGATTCAGTAATGCAAACTAAGCCTCGCACGGTTTTTTTCCTGCTCTCTGAAAGACACTTGGCTTGTTTTAACCAAATGGAAGCAGTGACCTAGACACCAAGAAAGCTTGCCGATGCCAGGCTGTGTGTCAGCACAAGCCAGAGGGACGTAATTCAGACAAGGTGCAGGTAGTCAGCTCATTCAGGAAGGTTTCCCCGAGGTTCCCCGTTGTGCTCACCCAGCAGCAAAATAAAACATCTACGCGAAGACTGACACACCTTTGCCTCCCACTGATCTCAATATAAAACTCACATTTGGAGAACAGAATCCCATGAGCCCAGCCTCATTTACACCAGTTTTACACGATTGCCTCCTTAGGAAATACCCCATCTTTATATAGGTGTTCTCAAGATCAAACCTGGCTCAGCCAGCGCCTCTGAGCACCACTAATGTCTGGGTCTTTCTTCAGCGAGAGAAGGTCAACATCAACTCAGTTAGAAAATCACTTTTCCTCTCCCCCAGTTACTTTCCATTGAAGATACAGTTTAAGAAGCTAACGACAGGAGGGCACAGGCAGCTTGGAGCCTGCAGACCCTTCACTAAACACATGAGCAAGCACCACGCCAACTTTCCCTGCAGTCCCATGGCTGCTGGACCCTGACCAGGAGGTACCACCAACACAAGGGAAAGTTTCCACAGTCCCCTTTCTCTGGAGGGTTTCTGCTGCACTGCCATGGCTGAGCTGCTGGTTTATGATGTTAAAGTCCTCCCTGATGGAAACGAGAGCACCACTCTCAGCATACACTGCACTTGAGCTGGCATTAGTTTCTTCCTACTTTCTAGCCCTTGCTATGACAACTTACAAGAATTTTTGACCTATGCCTTGTTTACAAACTCGGCTCAGAAAAAAAAACAGGTTTTAGTTTGCTGACCGAAGGCCAACAGGCCTGACCCCAGTCATTAGTTGTCCAGGCGATTCGCTGAAGAATTGGAGCGCTAAAACAGAAAATGCCCAAGACTGATGGCCTGACAGGAGCATCGCTCCATTTCTCACCCCACAGACAATGCTGTGATCAGTGAACATACCAGAGCACGCTACACAGAAGAAATCTTCTCCATCCCAGACATTGTAAAATACTGTATTGTGGTACAAGCTGGAGCAAGGACGTGATGCAGAAATCCCAGACAGCCTTGGAGGCAGCATTACTCATTTATTTATCACAAAAACTCAGATGAAGTTGTGCTACTTCTATTGCTATAGGGCAAGGAGGGGGGAGAGAGAGAGAGAGAGAGATTTTTACATTTCCAGGAGACTTGTTTTAGCAACTGATAATATATGGGAACAGGATTCTCCAAACTTCCCTTAGCTCAAGAATATGAAAACCTATTTCCCCATATATCATTAGCTCGCTAGCCACCTAGCCAGGTGTTATTTAAAGCCCTAGGCTTCAATTGATTCTTGGCTAGTTCTCTGCATTGCCCTCTGCCCTGCCATAGGGAACCAAGACCCTTGCTTTGGGAAATAATTTTCCATCAGTTGGCTCTGCCCTTCCCCCAGAGGTTAGGTGGGTGTGCCTAGAGCCAGGTTCTTGAATTGATGAGATCTCAAAGAAATAAGTCGCTTACACAGGTGGAATTAGGTAGAGATAATGGAAATAAAGGCCAGCTCGATATCTGAGGAGTTTCTGTGCACTTCTAGTTTCACTCATGTTTACTAGCCCACAGGTTCCCTACAAGCTAAGGATATTTCAGCTGACTTGTTTTTTCATGCCGCCCTCGCATGTTTCTAAAAGCATCTCTCCTTTTGATCACATGGCAGCAGGTACTGACTTGCTCACACACACAGCATTGTTACTAGTGACTGTGCTAAACACATGCTGCACAGGTGAGCCCTGCAATATTGTCTGTGGATATAGAGCCATGACCCCACCCACACCGGCACGTTTTTCTCAGCGTAACGCCAGGTATGGCCCTACGCAATGCCTGGCCACTTTCAGATGAAAGCTTGCTCTTCCTCTCCTCCACCTTTCTGAGCTCAGCAATCGGGAATACAGAAGAAAACTTCTGGCCATTTGCACTCGGGATGAGCAAACAACCAGCCCACACTCTGTCCGGCAGCGTGAACGCTGGGTTACATGAGGACATGCCAGCAGAGCCCACATACCACTGCTGGGTTATGAGCACTTCAGATCCGACTGACGCTGCTCAGGAGACTGAAATATAAACAGTACTTTTCTGGGAGGAGCAGCTCCCATCCAAATACTCCCCCATCTTAGTCACAGGTTAAAATAAATAAATAAACAAAGCCGTACTAATCTCCCAGTTGGCCCGCTCGCAGCCGTGTGACTGGCGTCAGCCTTCACCCCGAGGTGACATATGGACCCAAAGGCTGGGTCCCAGCTTCCCGGTGCTCCAATGGCACACACGGGACAGGCAGCAGCCCCTAACTGGGACGGCGTGGACTTCAGCTTGCGGCGTAAGGCAACACCCACCTGGCAGACAGCAGAGCCCAGCTGCACACCACCTGCTCCCGGCCCCATCACACTTACATAAGGGAAATAACTGAGGGGGCCAGGACACATTTAAACCAGAAATCCTCATGTGACCATGTGGATCCAAAGCGAAGCAGAGCAGACCTGGGTCTGCTTTCCATCCCATGCGGAGCTGCATCTGGGAAGCAAAGCAAACAGGGGCCACTGCGTAGCAGGGTCCCGAGGAGGCTGTGGAACAGAAGGACTAAGGCAGTAGTTGCCTCTTCCCTCATCCTTTGGTGAGTGGGAATAGCTGTGCTGGGAGCCAAGAGGGAACACTGGGGCAGGATCAGTCTAGACTTGCTCTGTTTCTTGTCCTCCTTCCCACAGCATCTGCTGCTGGCCCCTGTCAGAGGTAGGACAAAGAGCTAAGTGGACCTTGTGTCCAGCGCAGCGCAGCCATTTGTGCTGCCCTTGCCGTGTGAGCTGAGTCTGGCCAAAGCTCCTGTATGTGCATGAAAGACAATCCCAGCATTAAATGTATTTCTCCTCTTTATCCAAACTAGAAATGGCTCCTCAGCCTACATCACCAGGCTATGTTAAAACATCTAAGTATAATCAGGAATGCAGCTGGAGGTCTAAGTATGGGGTGAGCAACCATGAGCATGCATTTTAACAGGAACTATCCCAATGGGCTCCGAGAGCTACGTACAGTATATCTGCCTGTTGCTAATTATATTTACTGGTGGTGGTTGATGCATTTTTTTTTCAATCCGAAGATGAGTCAGAAAAAGAAAAAAATCCTTTATTGTTGTGGAAGCAGAAGGATGTCTCCTGAGGGTGTATGTAATGCACTACTGTCACGGCATGACAATGGAAAAACTGACTGCTGAGCCAACCAAACCCCCATAAATACCTAATGATATCTCTCCTGGCCCAGATTTTCTACAAGTCGGTGCCTGAACTGCATACGAAATGACAATCGATATGAAAGAATCTCTCTTCTCAACAGAGCCAGAATTTAAGAGCCCAGCTGAGCATTATATTCCAGTTCATACAAAGAGATCCTTTTAAAAGTCTGTCACAATAACTTAAAGGTGGTGATACAGCAAAAAAAAAAAAAAACAAACAAAAAACCTACTAGGCCTCTCCTCACCCTCTCCCCCACACCTCCCACCATTAGCACAAAGAACAGCTGGCTTCAGTGAACAGGCATCGTTATTAATTACAGTATGGTGACACAAACAACACGTGCATAGGGACGTTACTGGGTCGACACTCACACGGGACAAGGACAAAATTTTCTTCCTTTTCTCCTCCTCTTCCTCCTCCTGGCTTGGGTAGCTCCACCACCCCGTGTACTCAGCCGGGGAGGCGGCCGTGCCAAGCACCTGGCCCAGTTACAGGTATGCGCACAGGGACAGGGAGCCCCTTGTGAGAAAACCCGGCCTTAGCAAATGTCTCTGGCTGTCAGCCAGCCTCCGCACATTGGGCAAGTGACTCTCCCCGGCCACGGTTACATCAGTCACCACCACCTCCCTCAATGTCATGGCACAGGAAGCGGCTGCCAGGGCAGAGAGAGAGAGAGGCAGTCACTGGTTTTTGAAACCGGCTGTCCAAAAAACATTACAACACCCTCGCCGGTTTCCAGTGGGTTTGCTCAGTTCCTCCCTTCCCATGAAGACCACACAGGCTTCGCACTCTCCCCGGCCACGGTTACATCAGTCACCACCACCTCCCTCAATGTCATGGCACAGGAAGCGGCTGCCAGGGCAGAGAGAGAGAGAGGCAGTCACTGGTTTTTGAAACCGGCTGTCCAAAAAACATTACAACACCCTCGCCGGTTTCCAGTGGGTTTGCTCAGTTCCTCCCTTCCCATGAAGACCACACAGGCTTCGCG
>NW_010553077.1:774-47006 GCF_000687285.1 Phaethon lepturus | reverse complement strand
CCGCCGCACCCCGTTCGCCGACCCCTCTCCCCCGCCTGCCTAGTTGAGATGTTACCGCTCTGACAGCCCGACAGGCGAGCGCCGCCGACACCCCTGCCCCTCCGCAATTATTTTCCCTAACAATTAACGCCGGTACTAACTTGACACCTTTCCCTTGTTTGGCTTTTGTAAGCCATCATCCCTTTTTCTATTAATTCCCGGCATTAATATTTTCTTTCGCGCAAGTGCCGGCGTTCACCCGTGAAACAGTTTGAACATTATGTAGCTGTCAAGATAGCGAGGGATTACCCAGTGTGCCTTGCCGGAGTAAGTGACACCGCTGAGGCCCCGCTTTGAGATGTTTATTTTGAGAGTAAGCTGACAAGCATGAAGGCCTGATCCCAGAGTGGCAATCTTATTTAATTAAAGGCCTCTTTTTATTATAGCTTTTTCCCCTGCACTCTTTTTTATATATATTTTTAAAAATACTCCTTTTATATGTATAAATGTCTTGTATAAAAATATATAAACCATACAAATATATGTAAATATAAATGAAGTTATTCTCATATATATATAGGAATGATTGTTAAAGCCTGGCTCACATGAGCAGTGCTGGGCAGCCCTTCCCCCTCTTCCATTTCCCGTTACTATGGTTCTTCCCTTTACTATTGTTCTTTCAGAGCAACGATGCAATTGGGATGCTTACTTAGCTATAATTTTCTTGCTTCCCATCCTCAGAGAAAGGGCTTGGATTTTTATACTTGTAGACATTGAACTTGCTCACTGTTTGCTTTCTCTGTCTCCTCGTTCTTTGGGTTTTACCCTTGCTCGTGGGTTTTCTGTGCCAAAACCAGATGAGTTATGGCCATAGACCACCTGCCTCCATCGTCCTCTTCACGTTTTCATTTCATCAGTTGCTTTCCTCGTCTCGGCCAGTTGCTATTTTGTGCACAGAATAGGTCATGGACATCATTATTACTATTATTGTTAGGTTTTAATAATGCAGCTTGCTCCTGCTTATCCTGTAAATAAAAAGCCAGTTGTGCGGTGGTGGGCTTTGTTTGTTTGTTTTAAAAGGAGCTGGAAGAAAGTAACACCAAAGGGCTCAATACTCTTATTTCTTAACTTCTGCATCCTCTGAGGGCTACTGCCCGCATTGTGGGGCTATGACTTTTGTCCGTCATAAAGTGGAAAGTGTGCTGGTTTTAAGCTGTATATTTGATATAAGAGTATAGTCATAGTTCTGGGAAGTATTCTAGGGAAAGGTCCAGTCCTGACCCACTGAAAACCACGAGAAACTGCCCTCTGACTTCCCTGCCTTTGGACCAGGCCCTTATTATTGTCCTTTCTTAACGGTGAGGAAGAAGAAACTTCTTAATTTTGCAGCCTTTTTCAGGCAGCAATTACTATTTAGGGAAAGGGTCAGCTGCAGGTAGTATTTGAAAACCAACTAAGTTTATTTCTGTGAATGAAACACCCTTTACATGCAGAATTGGCCAGGGCTCTACAACTCTTCCCTTTGGAAATTTATAAAAAATTGTTGTTCTGTTTTATTCTTAAAAATAAGTCCATGTGTCCCAGGAGCACAGTTCTTTACAGTACTATGTAATTCCAAATAGATGCTAACACATAGCTATTTTTTTCTTGAGTCTAAGTCTGTCTTCACATAACACTGCTCAGAGCTTTGGATGTTTAAATATGGATTTCTTTCATATCTCACTGTTTCACCAAACTACGGACAAGCCTGAGTGTTGGTCTTACGCCGGGTTACCCTGTGCTGCTACGTGTTACTTGGCCAGTATCTCAGTGGGGACCGGAGGGCACAGACTCGGATTATTCCCGAATATGTGAAGTCTGGTGTAGCAGTGGGTCTTTCCCTGCCGGCAGCTGGGGGACGGCCAGGACTGTTGCGTTAGCTCTTATTCTTCTAATGAAATTAAACTGCTAGGAGGGAAGCTTAATTCTAAATATAAGGTATAATACAGACAACATTGCACGTGACAGATGAACGGCACCTGGGATCAGTTCATTGTATATGTTGCCACACCTCAGTTTTATTCTTTCCCTTATTTACAGCTTGTGAGTAGTTTTTTTTTTTTAATCTGTATGCATTACTAAATCAACCATCTAGTTAATCCTTTGTGTACCTTGTTCCCCTTTTGTTTGGTGTCCTGCACAGCAGTTGGTGTTAGTGCAGATGCCACTGGTTTAATAACAATAATAAAAAGTTGATTCCCTCTTCTCTTTTCCTTTGACAGCTGCAAGTCTTTCTATTGATGCCGAGTGGCACGAGCCTCACGCTCTGTCCATGGACATCTGCTCCATAAAAAAACGGGACATTATTGCCATGGCAAAATATGCCACTTGGATTAAAAAACTTGTTACCTGAATATTGTTTGTTTGTCTTTACAGACTTTACTCTGCGCGAGGTTTTTATCCTGAGCTGGTAAATAATGTCAGTATTGTTTCACTGAAACTTCAAATTTGATTTTAAGTAAATTGGCAAGTGACACCAGTGGTGAAAACCTGATGGGTATTTTAGCTATTTTTACTGGTTTCCTTGGAGCTCCTACCAAGTTACGATGCTTTTGAGTTTTGGTCTTTTTGTATATTCATAGTCACAAGATCGCATTTTCTGTCTTCCACTGTCGGTGTTGTTAGTTGGCCTGTAAATTGTCCTTCATCCCTGCCTTTGTTTGCTCTTTTCCCAAATTAAAGTGTTAACTAAATTACTAAAGAATAATTAACATTTTTTTAAGAATAACACAGTAGAAATCAAGCGAACTATGAAGAATTTTTATTGCCTGGTTTCAGACAACTTTCTGGTTCTGTTCAATAGATTCCTGTGTAAATTAGCAATGTATATATAAAATTAGTCATTACCGTTTATTGTTTTACAAAAATATAATCTGAGTGTGGGGTTATGTTTGGTTTATTAATTTTTTATTTATTAATTCTATTTGGTTTCTTAATTATCACAGGTACAAGTGACCCATACGTGAAGTTTAAACTAAATGGGAAAACTCTATACAAAAGTAAGGTAGTCTACAAGAACCTCAACCCAGTTTGGGATGAGACTGTTGTACTGCCCGTACAGACCCTCGATCAAAAACTCTGGATCAAGGTAAGTTTTGGTTTTAGATTTTTGAAAAGTAGGTAAATATTTTTTTAAGCAATTATTTTCAACTTTCAAAACTGACCGATTTTTATTCACTGCAGCAGCATAACACAAAGCATGACCTGGATTAAGAGATTCAGCAACGTCAAATGAAAATGCACATATGTCTTTTCCAGATTTTACTCACATGTTTTGCTTTCTGTCTGCAAAAAACCCAAGCTGAAATGAAACTCCTTGACTGCATATGTTTAAAACTATGGAGCTAAATTCTGCTTGCTCTTACCGTGCTCGTGCAAACTTGGGGAAGCCAAAAGCGGTTTCATAAGCACGTTTTAAGAGTGTAATTTGGCTGGGTTGAACAGAATTATGACCTGGGATGCAGCCGTGACAAGTAGCAAAGCCTTTTCTCATTATGAGTA
The DNA here is from genome assembly GCF_000687285.1 of Phaethon lepturus. Lineage (NCBI taxonomy): Eukaryota > Metazoa > Chordata > Aves > Phaethontiformes > Phaethontidae > Phaethon > Phaethon lepturus. The sequence goes on along the minus strand of NW_010553077.1, from coordinate 43,487 downwards.
ACGTTACAGTTACCAGAACTGCAAGCCACCAGTTGCGAGCACTAATTGCTAAAACATCTGTAACCAGAAGTACCTGATTTTTGTGCGGCGTTTCATTATGCTATTGCGCAGAGCATAACGGAACAGGCACAATCCATAGCAGCGCACGCGTCTCTGTTTACATAATATTAAGAAGATACTTTAAAAATGCTGTTTAAATATTTAGTTAAAAATACAAACTAAAGTGGGCAGATGGAAAATTATCCCTGAATTATATCTAAGCTTTGATCTTTCAAACACGAAATTGAACTGCTTAAAATAGCTGTTCTTTTACTGGTCGGGATAAAGCTGGCTTATGATGTGAAAATTAGAAATATTTATTTTATTTTGCTACCAGGTGTACGATCGGGATTTAACCTCTTCAGACTTCATGGGTTCGGCATTTGTAGCACTCGCTGAACTTGAACTCAATAGGTAATACGTTTGTTTAATTAAAGGCTATTAATGTGGCTTAATTGAGAAACATAGGAAAACAATGAAATGCTTTTGCTCTAGCTTGGAATCTGTCGATTCATGAAAACTTATTTTGATAGGAGGGTGGGGAGCACGTGTTTAAAAACCTGCTTGAGACAAATCCTGTGTATGCCTGGTTTTATCTGCCGTTACGTCCTGGATTCAAACCCACCCTGGAGGGACCCCAGTGGAGCAGAAGGCACCCTTTCCCCTTCACGTCTAGGAGTAGGAATAAGGAAAAGAGTTTCTGCACGCGGCATTGTTTAGGAAGAGCTACACCAGAACAATTTATGGAGGGGGGAGAAGGTTGAGCCCCCTTCTCAGCCCTGCGGAGCGCCGGGTGCCTTCGCTGCGTGCCACGGGGCTGGGGAGCGGGTGCCCGGCTGGCTGAGCGCGCCCCGTTTCCAGCCTCCCCCCGCAGCCGTCCGTCCCCGCGGCAGCTCATCTGGCCCTGATTTAGTGCGGAGGCAAGCCCTGCGCCTTTTGTCTGCTGCTGCTTGGTCTCAATGTGGAGCTGGAAGCCAGGAATTCAAATTTTACTTCTCTTTTATACTCCCTTGCTGTGTGACTTTTTTTTTTTTTTGAGAAAATTAATTTTCCCTGTATATTTTAAATCCTGCGTATATTATAGCTCCCGTGGCTCTTGTATCTGAATTTCTAGGATTGTTAATGAATTTATCCATGAGATAGTGCCACCAATACCAGCATTCCCGTTTTCAGAGAGGGAACTGGGTCACAGAGGGAGATTAAATGCAGGTGGAGGCAAGGCAGAATACGGACCTTGAGTCGAATCCCAGCCATTAATGTTAGAAAATTCACTTGGGTGAGTTTCTCTGTCACTCTCCTTCCCTGTGAAGTGGAGGTAGTAGTAACTTAATTCAGCATGTATCTGCATATAGAGAGTTAGAAGTATTAAGTAGTGCTGTATAGACGCTATGCTGCATTATTAAAAGGATAGTGTGTTTTGTCAGAACTAAGGAGGAACCCTCCAGATTTCCCATTTTAACATTTAAACTCAATATTGGGAATTTCAGAGAAGCTGGAATTTGCACAGCTCAGCGTGACCTTTAATAACAAACGCGCGTTAACTGGACTCAATCAATGTGCATCTTTTTTTGCTTGTAGAACTACTGAACAGGTTTTAAAACTGGAAGATCCCAACAGTTTAGAAGATGACATGGGAGTGATTGTATTAAACTTGAGTCTGGCAGTCAAGCAAGGAGACTTCAAGAGAAATGTAAGTGGCTTGGGAAACCAAATTTATAGCTGCCATGTGCAGGGCAGGGAAAAAGAGCTGGCCTAATCTGATTTACTTGGAAATGCCACCTTTATTTTCATCCTCCGAGGCTCAATATTGAAATGAAGATAGATCATAACTTTAAAAATAGCCACCTATTTAACGGGGTAAAAGTTGCTTCGACGTCTGTAACCGGAGGGTTCTGTCTTGTAGCTGTGATGCGCACTCCATCAGGGGTGTGGTATCCGTCACTGCAACGTGCAGGTTGCTGAAATGAATGTATGAACCGTACATGCTGTGATCTGCTATTCCAGAGCATACTATTTTCTGATTTCCACCTAGGCGTTTAACACTTTAAAAAAAAAAAAGTTATTCTTTTTTCGTTTCTTTCTTCCCCCCTCCCCCCCGCCCTGTAACAATGAAAAAATATATCCATGTGAAATCTAGAAGTAAAGATTTGATGTTAAGACTTAAACTGCACCAATCCTGCAGAGGAGAACAGTGGCTGAGAGGAAGAGGTTGCTTGTAAAACCCCTGGTTTTGGCACTGATGTTTTCTTGACTGAATTCAAACTTGGCTCTGATGCTGAAATACGGTGCATTTAGTGATGCCAGACACCCAGAAGAACCTGGGCAGAGACAGGGAACACCATAACTGAAGCTGATTGCTTTTAAATTTCAGGTGCTGCACATGTGGTTTTTTTTGCTTTTGTTTTCATCTTTTAAAATTCCTACTAGTGTTTTACCCAGTGTTGAGCATACTTGTGTTGGTGAACTCATCCCGCTTCTGGCCAGCAAGGGATGGGGAAAAGCCAAGATCGGACATTTACTTGGATTGGCTTGAAAACCAGAGCTAATTTTAAATACATGTAATACATATGTAAAGAGAAAATATTCCTACAAGTCTTCTATATAGTCTAGTATGAAAGTTGCTGTTTACTGCACATTATTGAATTATAGGTACGGAATTCCAGTCTGAATGGGACTATTTATAGAAACATAAATGTTTCAAGGGGTTGGAAAGCAAAATAAGAAAAAGTTAGTGTCGGCCGTCTGCTGTTCATTATTTTTCAAATAGTTGCCTTTTTGAGAATTGTAAAGTCTCAATATTAATTGTAGATTATTTAAAAGCTTAATGACAACATTCAAAACACCGTTGTTGTATTTCTGTTATGAGGTGGCTTTGATCTGGGATGTGAATTCCCCCTCTAACTTGTACAAGAGAGTGTTGTTGGCACACATGTCGCTGGATTGCAGGAAGGGGTGAAGCGAAGACATCAAGTTACTTGAGCAAAAAAACAGTTTAGCCGAAAGAACCTCAGGAATTTTTCTGGGATTTTTAGGAAGGCATGGGCTAAAATGGACCTAGCCAGTGAGACAGAAAATACATTGGTTTAATGTAGCGGCTTTTGGTACTCTTGGGTGCGTAGGTAACGTTCAGAGTGCAGATGATAGAAGAGTTGGTGCACACTGTAATTTTTTTTAAAGACGATGTTTTTAAGCCCTCATATTTCAAATGCAAATTGCTCAGCCATTTCCAGTGGAATCAGAACAAGGAAATGGCTCTGTCCACATTAGCACTTAACAGCAAGATGATTTTTTTTTTTCTTTTTAAATTAGCTTACTGTAGGACCAGACGGCACCAAAAGTATAAGCCATGTTTCTTACTAATGGCTCTGGGTCCCTCTACTTTTTATTTTTCATTACTTTTTAAATTTCTTCTCTTTTTTTGGTGCAATGCAGGTATTTTGAGTTTGATTGTTACGTTCCATGAGACAGGGGAGGTAGATTAATGCAGTCCTAGATCCAGCCCCCTGTTTAGTAATAAGCTTTTCTAAAACATTTGACAAACTGGTGTTTGAATTATTTTACTAAACACTTCTTCCATTTTACTCTTCTGTTTCTTCTCTGGGTTCTCCTCGGTATGATGGTGGGGACCCATGAATAGAGGTGGTCAAGTCGGAAGAAACGAACTTCATCTAAGGTAATCCATATTTATTCTCTTAAAAAAGACCCCTCCCAAAATCTGTGCCCTCCTCTGAAACACAAAGGGTAAACATAAGAAAACTCTGAAGGTGCAACTTATCTTAAGACGGTGGCTGTGATACCCTTTGCTTTTTATTTTCAGTGTGATGAGAAATTGCTGTTTTCCTATTGTTGGTGCTACGGTAGTGTCTAGTGGCAAGCGAAAGTAGGACTCCATTCAGCAAAGGGTTGTAGCAAGGGAGAAAAACTGCCTGTACTTGGGGAAATGGGTGTGTATTCAAGAAAAAAAGGAGCTATGGAGGATCAGAGTTGCTTGAGGATACCCAAAAGGTGGCTGGTAGCTGACACTGGAGTTGAACACGGGTCTCCTAGATCCCAGTGTAATCGTTTGGGTCGCCTCTTGCCCCAGGAGGCATTTTGTGAGGCTGTATTTCTTCTGGTCACTCCTGGGGGTTTTGAAATTCCTTTTGTTCTTGGGATGGAGATTGAGCAGGCAGTTTTCATTTCCAGCAATGTAACAGGATTTCCAAGAGTTGTGTATTGCTACATATCTACATAACTCGCTTTCCTTGGTTTTCTGTAGTATCCCTATAGGCTTCCACTACTTCTGTATTCCTCTGCTGTCCCATTCTTGCCGTAGATTTTAACTTGTTCAGGAAACAGACTGTGGCTTTTTATTTGTTCTGTAAAGCTTTAATTTGCTATTGAGTAAATAACAATGATATAGAAACTGCAGGGCCCAGTACCCAGCTTGAGAGCTATATAGCCTAACTTTCTGAAAAGCACAATTTGGCTTTTATGAGAACACATATGCATCTTGATATTTTCCCTATATAACTATTGGTTTATGCCTAAATAAATTGAATGATTAAGCTCCTCTTGTCCTATTTATTACAACTGTAGTGTGCAATGTAGAGGAGCCAACCCTCTCGGGTATTGTGCCAGCAAGTATACTTTGTCAATAGAAGAAGTGCAAAGTACGGTCCTTGGAGCCGGACGGCAGCTCGGCGAGCCCCGGTGCCAGGGATAAGGCAGCCCTTCCCGCGGCGCTCGGCACGGAGAGCCGCCAGGCATCCCTGAATGCCGTATGACAAAGTGATGGAATAATTGAAGAGCTCAGCACTTCAGTTTTTAACTAAAGCTCTGGAAATTACTGTGCCCTCACTCAATCAGCGTAGCTTGATCCCCCTTTCTCTCACGCGTGCACACACAGCTGTCTCTTGATTCTGGTTGGCTTTAGGTCCTGGGAAAGGGAGCCAGGTTTTTAAACTCCGGTCCTCTTTGTCCAGAATAGCCAAACTTCTGTCTTGGTTGCTGTCACTGGAATTTTTTTTGTTGTTGTACCCTATATACAGCATTTTGAATATTTTTTTTTTTTTTTACACACGGGTTTTTTGGACCTTCAGCTGTAAGCCATACTGTCAGGTCATTCAGTTCTCAAGACTCTGGCTTGTGCCTTAGCAGCTTTTTAAATAAAGTTAAGAGATGCTGAAGCATGGTACTGAGTTAGGAGAAGTGAAAGTATTGTTTAAAAGAGAAGGGGGGGGAAAAAAAAAAGAGTTGCAACCCTGTGCTCTATTCTGTTCCAGTCACTAGAGGGTAGGAGAGCTTCAGTTCTTCCTAGGGAAGACACAGTTCATGCTCCAGTGTGATCTCTAAAGAAAAGCTCTGTGACCATCCAAAGGCAGTAAAAATATTTCCCGGCGTGCACCGGAAAAATCTGACAAAGCAGTATTTCCTAGTTTATTGATTCTGCTACTGCACTAAAACACTAGTACTGTACATCAATAACCATCTTTAGTTAGGAAGCTCTGGTCTGTGGAAGCAGTACTAGCAGTTTGTGGCAGAACATAAAGGCTAGAAAGAAAAATTGTGTGCATGGGGAATATAGGCGTCTAGGGAAGGCGCAAGAGGTTATGGAAGAATAGCCAGAGAGTATGATGGGGTAGAAAACAATGTTGCTGGCTGAGATAAAGATACAGGAATAAGGGGGCAGGGGAAATGGAGAGAGTTCTGTAACAGATACACACAGTTGTCTCTTTCTGGCTACTGAGCTGGCTCTGGCTGGTTGTCGCAGGAGAAAAAGGCAGTATACTTTCCATTTGAGCAGCTGAACTGAGACAGACCTAAATTTCATCTCTATAGGTTTAGGCAAATAAAAGTTTTCTATTTGAAATCATTTTCCTGTTTTGGGGTTTTTTTTGTGCTGAATTGTAGCTCACCTATATTGTAATATTTATCCTTTCTTCTACAAATACAGGGGAAATTACTGAAGTTCATTTTGTCCATCCTTAAAATAACTTTCACAGGGTTTTCTAAGCTGTATTGCCTATATGAAAGAAATCTGGTTGGACTCTAATTTGACCATTTTATGTTATCTTAGTGAGGATTTGGCACATCAGCATCCCAAATGAGTCTTGTCATATCAGTCCATGGGATTCTTGCTGGCTTCCCAAATTCACCCCAAATGGTTAGTCACCCCTGTTTGATGGCATTAATACCTGATGCAACCCCGTGTCAGACTGGCGGAGGGGTGGGCGTGCGTAGCTGTGGATACCGAGCCCTCTTCATGTGTGTCCTCTGGGCTCCCTTGCTTTTTGAAGAAAAAGCTACGTTTCAGACAACAACGGAAACAGCAGTACAAGATCTCCAGTCTAGCTACGGTTGTTTCACAGTCATTACAGATAGTATGCAGGAAGGATTTCAGCGACTGGATATTGTCTTTTAAATCATCTTGCTGCAAGAGCTGTTGAACTGGATGATTTAGCTATCTGTTGATTACACAGTATATATTTTTCACTGCTGCTAGAAGGGAGTCATCGCACATTTGGGCGGACTCCCAAGACATGGGCAGCACATCCAGATCCCTCATTTTTTATGGGAGCTGAGAACAGCATTGTCCTCTGTGGGAGCTGTCTCCAAGACTGCAGCTTTCTTCATTTTCTCATGGAGGGTGGCATCGCAAAGGGAAGAGGATACTATTAGGCAGTATTAACATATGGACTCATATCTGTATATTGGCAAGCTCTCCCCTCTCTTCTGTTTTTGGGGCTATCTGGGGCACAGAAGGAGTTGGTAGCTACCTCTGCTGGAGCCCAAACATGCTGATGCTCAGTAGGCTTGTTTGTCCCGGGTGGCTTGAGTCTCACCCTGAGTGCCCCATGTGCTATTTCCAGCATTTGTACGGCTGAATAACCTTTAAGTGTTGAACTACCACGAAGCAAATAAGCAGGTTTGCTTGGGGTGGATTGACCCGCAGCAGTTCAGTCCTGAACCAAAAGCGACGCAATTGCCACCTTGATAGCCTAAGCTGATTGAATAAATTGGCTGAAAGACTGACCGGACCCAAGTGCTCCTTGGTTTCTCATTGCAGGGGAAAATCCCTCGCGCTCCTTTCTTTTTTTTTTTTTTTCTGCGTGGGCTGTTAGCTTTTATTTTTGCCTGCCTCATTGTATTTGGCTTTCTCCCACAATACCCCGTGGGCAGCGGCGCTCTCCGAGCGTTTCGCAGAGCGGAGGGACTCACTGGCCATGGGGTCACACGTCGTGGTGGCAATCTCATGTCGGTTCACTTGCCTTTCTCGCTGCCCTCCTCTCTTTCCCAAGGGGAAACTGCCTCTGCAAAATGGTTTCCCTGCCTAATGAGGAGAGGTCCAAAGAGTCTTCCTATTTGCGTGTTGTTGTTTTCTCAAATGGCAAATTACGTGGCCCAGTTTCAACGTTGACCTCTTCACAGCAAGCTTTCTGTTGTCCTGTCTCATCCTTTTAAATGAAAGATGTGAGAGATGGGTTTGCTTCACACTTGGCCACCTCACCGTGTCATTTAAATGTACAATTTTTCTGCATCTCTTTATTGCTTCAAAAACAAGTTTGAACTTGGGGCATGTATGTGTGTGTCAGGAAGGGAGACAGATTTGAAAGCAGTCCTGATGTACCAGAGGGGGTTCGTTGAGTGCCTATAGCGGGAGATTATATACAAATGGTGTTAGCAGGGAGACTTGAGCTCCTAGAGGATTTTGTGAAGCTGGGTCAATGAGCCGGTTCTTTCCCCTCCAAAGCTCTGTCATTCTTGCTCATCTCCTGTATTGGCCTCTGTGAAGGCAGAATATGACCCACCTGCTCATTCTTGTCCAGCTTACTTCTTTAAACCAGAACCAGGAAGTAACAACAAATTGCAAGTTGCTGTGAGAAGCTTTTATATCCGTTTTGAAACCAGAATCTAGATTCTGAAAATGGTATTGTAAGCACTGTTTCTTTTTCTGTTCAGAGATGTGAGATGTTTTCTGGGCAAACATTCTAAGCAGTAGGGAGAAGAACCGTCTTCTGTTCCTCACGTGGTAGGGTCCTGCTTTACGACCAGGCCATACTTTTGCTTCAGAAAAGATTACTCATTACTTATCTGATGTTGCACAGTCCCTAAATCTGCAGTAAACATGGGCCCTTAGACTTTAAAAATGGCTAGTTTATTTTTAAGAGTAAAGCTTTCTGGATATTCTTGTACTTATTGTTTTCTTTGTCTGGCTTGTTTGAGGGATGCTTTTTGTTCAAGTTGTTATCCATTTCACAGCAGTGTACTGCTCATAAAGGTGACCTCTATGGTATCACTGGTTATTTGCCCACAGAGCTCAGCCAAAATCAGAGCTCTGTCTGGAGACAACACCTCAAATCCTGGTCTCAAGACTATCTTGATTTCAGAAGTGATGAAGGGAACTGGGAGTGGGATAAGCGAACTTGTCCAATGTCTTCTCCTTGGGATATGTGCCAACTTCCATCGTAAAGCATGTGTTTCCTAATTTCCAGCTCTGTAGCCTGATCCTAGCTTCAGCCAGCTTTTCTGTACCTCTGGAAGGCACTTTTACTTTGGTCTGGGACGTAGCCAGAGTGCGAGCTGGCTGGCTGTGGAGCGTTTACAGGAAAATATAGCAGGAGAGGCCTGAAGGACCTGGCATCCAGTCTGGGAGAACAGCTGGAAAGAGCTCAGTTTCAGCAGCAGGAGGAGCTGAAGTACCCGAGTGCGGAGCTGTCTGTAGCCTGGGAGGTAACAGGGAAAGGGAAAAGCTGGAAAAATAAAACCACTTCAGAATTGTCACTTATTAAGCAGTTATGTCCTCCTTTGCTGGCCAGTGTAGAGAGGGGCTTTGACTTTTTTCGTGTCTCATTGTGAAGGCAGGTTAGTGTAGTGTTCGGGGTGGTTTCTTTTCAGTGCTTGTTTTGCCCCTCAGTAACTGGACTAATCACTGCACTCCTCTGTTCTCTGCTCCGTTAAAGTTTTGCCAGCTCAGAGGCAAGCTGTGAAGTTTAATCAATTAACTCTGTGTAAATCAGTTTGAAAGGAGTAGGTGCAGAGTATCAGAGAGGAGGTAAGACTTTTTAAATAAATAACGTGATAGCATGTTCTTGTCACCTGGGAGGCATTTTCCATAGTGCAGACTTCCCCAGGCAATACTAAAGTTGACTCATTGATGGTCCAGGTCTGTGGGTCTACCAACATCTGGGTTTCCCCAGACGTGCTTCCTTCCAGAAACTGTGAGTGGAACCTGAGACGCTGCCTGTTTGGCTGGGATTTCCATCAGGGTGGTCAGAGGAACAACCTGCCAAATACCCAGGGAGGCTGGAGAGGTGGCCACAAAGCGTGCGTAGAGTGGTTCTTTGGGGTGTGTGTGTGTAGATAATATGAGGCACAGGAGACATGCCAGACCTGCTGAGCACACGCTGTGCAAATGACCTGAGCACGTCCAGGAAAACCAAAGCATTCCTAACATGATGGGTTGTCTTGCAGGGGTGCAAGGCAAGCAGCTGTCCTGGGCTCCGTGCTGGAGAGGCTTGTGGTGGTGGCAGAGCTGGGTTGGGGCAGCTAGGAAGCAGTCTGCAGTCATCAAGTCTGTGTTGAGGTCCTGAAGCTCAGCACTGTGCCCTAAACCAGAAGCAAACATCTTGGCTTCTCTATCCAGTGTGGTGCTAGACCTTCTCCAGAAAGTAGCCGGTCATGTTAGCAGGAGACCGTCATAACCCTCTTCTGAGATGAGCACAGAGCGCTTTTGCAGCTGCGCAGCCATCCAGAAAGGGGGGGCACAAGGTCAGTTGCTGGGGGCCACCTGTTTTGGAAGGTCGGAGTTGATGCATTGCAATGTGTTCTAGTAATACTGAGCTGCAGGCACTGATTTTTTCCTGGGACCGTGTGGAATCCAGGCTGGTTTGGGTACCTCCCAACACTCCTTTGAACTGTCAAGTCGGTGGCTAAAAGGGTGGGGTTATGTATGCTACAGAATTTGGATAGGAAGGCCCCCAATGCTGAGCGGCTCCCTGAAATACTGCCCTGGTTAAAAAATGAAAAGAATCCAAATTTGATTTGAAAACTGAGTGATAACAACTGTCTTTCGTGTTCAGCCTGGAAGCTTTGAAGAGAACTGGATATTTTGTTTTTAGAAGAAATTGTAATGTGGGTAATAAACTTTGTCTGTGTGGGTTTTTTTTGTGAACTAACATCAAATACCTCTTCCTCCTCTGAGGAAGGAGTCGGGGGGAGGGAAAAATCCTTGGTCCTAAAACAGCAAGTACATCACATCAAACATGACTACGTTAAATACTAAAATGTTCAAAGTACAACTGAGATAGATAAAGGCTTTGATGGGAAGTGGATATTTCCCAGGGACATTACAAGCAATAATCCAGATGTTATGGTGTAATGCAACGAGTGTCCATGGATAGATGGGGAGCTCAAGCCAAGCAGCGCCTGCTGTAGGCCTTAGCCCTCCACTCCCATGCTGTTACGCCATATGGAAGCAATCTCCAGGCCCCTTTAATAGCCAGCTTTGGATTCCATTTTCACAGGGCTCATAGAGCTAAGTGGAGCTGTTTTATGGACAAGTTAGATAGAAGCCTTTCCAAGATAAACATCCAATTCGAAATTAGGACATACCAAGCTGCAAAATTATTTTAGGGCATATTTCATGGAAGCACTGCCATTTTTCTAAGGCGATTGCCAGACTGTAGAATGCCCTTTGATCCCTTGTGGACATTACTCCCTTTTTTATAAAAAGGATTTTGAAATAGTTCAGTGTTTAGGGAGGAATATATCTGCCGGGACTTTGAAGTATGTCCATGGGAACAGTCGTGCTTTAGCTTTTTTGGCCTAAAAGACGAACTTTAAAAAAAAAAAAAAAGAAAAGAAATTACATTGCAGCTGGATTTATGAATCAAAATCTCGTTTTCTTTTTAAAGGTAGGAATTTTTAATCAGTGTGCCAGGAAAGCCAAACGGGGTGTTTAAATAGAAGTATATTAATATGCTTGTGGGAGTCAAATAGTTGGGTATTTTAACCAGTAAAAAGCGAGTAAAAAAATTTGTGAGTTCACCACCCATGATTTAAGAATTTTGTTGCTGGGTAATTGATCCATAAAAAGTAATCTTCAGACATCAGGTGCTTTTGCAATCGTTTTATTTAGCAACAACATTTCTAACTTGCTTTTAAAGCTAACACGTCCTGTTTTAAAGTGACTTGTGAAATCTTCTCCTCCGTCTTGCTCCCACCTGTATATGACATGATTGAAGCTCTGAAATGTGGCGAGTTAAAAGTTGCTTCACAAGAATAAAATATGGCAGGATTTTTACTGCAAGAAGAAAAGTATAGCCTTGAGTTTTAATGTTTCCAGCTCACTCCCCCCAAATAAAGGCCTATTTAATCATCCTCTGTCCAATAAAATATTGCCCGTTAGCAAACTGTTAGCGTAGCCGTGCTATGTAGGATGAAGCTGCGAAGGTAACAAATGTGGCTGCTGGGTAACCATAACTCCAGGTAAAGAGCCCGGTGGTGTCAGTGTTTTTTCAGCAGGCATCAGTATTTTTGATTCGTGGGCTCGCTTTCTGGAAGCAGGAGCTGCAAAGGCAGCAGGCAAAGAGCTAACGCGGATGACATGTGGTTGAGTGATTGAGGACGTGGAAGATGCGTGCTCAGCCTTTCACCTGGCCGTAGACTTTATGATTGCGGGCTGTCTCCCTGGAAAGGACAGACACACGTTTTTATGGACGTAGCTGGAGACACATTTTTATGGATGTAGCTGGAGACGTTTAAGAGTTTACTTCAGTTTCTCCCCGCTTCCACCTCTCCTCCGTGTCACTCGCCTGTGCCTGTCCCTGAGCCAAGGTAACAGATTGCTCTCAACGCTCAAGGTCTGCTCTCTCCGAAGCTCAGCCAGGTTAGCTGAAGTTGACTTGTCTGGTGGTTTAAGCTAGCCCTGCTGGTTTTACTCTGGTTCTGACCGCCGCCCCTTCACGGGGCCAGCCATGGCACAGCACGGGCAGCATAGCATCCTGCTGCCCTCCGTTCCCTGCTTCTTCCTAGGGCATCGTGGTACCTCTCTCGCTTCTGCTGCTTTCACATCTCAGTCAGTTTGAGCGCAAAAACAGGGGTTTGGGTGTATAAAAGTCTCATGTCGTTGACTTACTTTTCAGTCGAGCTTCATGCGGAGCATGCGACTCTCCGACTCTTTGCGCAAGAACCAGTTGTGGAACGGGCTGGTCACCATCACGCTCCTGGAGGGGAAAAACATGCCCGGAGGGGGCTTGGCAGAGATTTTTATTCTCCTCAAACTGGGAGATCAAAGATACAAGAGTAAGGTAAGTATTAAGGATTTCCTAAAGTTTGCTGAAGCCAATAAGGTACTCGGTGTTTCTTTTATCGGTGTTGCTACCTCAGATGGAACTACTCTTGAATCTCTTTTATGTAAGCGAGATCAAAACCAGAAGACCAGATCAGGACATTAACATTTTACTAATGTTTTACGTGCCAATATAGAAATAGGAAGTTAGGAATATTGTGGGTATCTGTTTCTGTGCTTTTAACACACTAATCATCATGATGGATATTTGAAATGAAATAGCTACATGCATCACACATCTGTTTTGTTCTCTGCCAACACAGAAGTTAAGTTTGTGATGTTAGGTATACTGGAAAAGCAGACCTGAAATGGTTCCCAGTGCAGGGGAATTTTTTTATATTTATTTTTTAAAGCACCCTTCTTAAACAATGTTACCTATAGCAGGAAAAACAAAAAACAAAAGCAGAACACACAGACTATTCCATGGTTTTGATTTGAATTTTTATTCTTTTAGGCTGTGTTTACTTGTATTCAGTACTGTTTCATGGGGATCTAAGAAACAAATGGGGTTCCCAAATGTATACATTTAATCTCCAAAGTCTAATAAGGAGAGGGGCTATAATTAAAATAATATTCTGTTGAGAAAGCAAGAGCTTTGCATGTCATGAACGGGAAGCGCAGAGGGAGGAGGAGGAAACAAACCAAACCACCTCCTGTACAAAATGTACAGAGCAAGTTCAGAGGACATAACATTCGGATGTCAGGCGCATCTGAGACCTGCACTCTGTCCCCTACATCAGACCTCAAACCAAGGTCACGATATGTTTTTATTTAGAAATGCAGCTTTGAAAAATAACAAATGGGTTAGTTATTTTAGAATAAATATACCGTATTTGAGTTAAGATCTCTTTTTATGTTTAATAGTCTATAGCCCATGTCATGAGTCTGCAAGACTGCACTGTTTGCAGTCACAGAAAATGAAAAAGTTTAAAATGTGGAGTAAAGTAGTGTTGCCTGATACCAGTTAATTGCTTAGTATTTCTGTCTGGGGTCCAGCAGAAGTTGGGGATCGCTGCTTTTACACCCTCATAAGACTTCAAATTGGTAGCACTTCGTGTTCTTTCCAAGAGTTCATTCAACTTATGAAGTACTATCTCTCATGATGCAGGAAAGCAGACAATGTGGGAGAAGTCTCAGTCATGGTCCAGCTAATCCTGTCTCCTGTTCTATCATGGCCATGCTGATACTGATGGTGTTTCCAGTCCCAATCCAGTGAATGGTCAGAGCAACCTGAACACTTGAACAATCTCACTGAACTCAGAGGGACAAGTTACAGATATCAAATTAACCGATGTTAATAACTTTAAGGCTGCTCCTTCTTTGTCTATATCAATGCAGGAAGGGTGAAAAATACTGGTTTGGGTCCCTGAATTAATTCAAGCCTGTTTTGAGGTGATTGTCCTCAATAGGTTTATTATCGATTTCTTCCAGTGTGAGTGACCACAGTCCACTGAAAGTGGAGCTGGTGGATCCACCTTGCATTTCAGAATTTCTCGAGCCATTGATTCACATCACACTTCCATGTTTATCGTTACTGGGAGAAAAGAAAGAGAGTTTTTAAGGAAGATGAGGTTGTGCGTGATGGGATGGGGAGCTTTGGTTGGAATGACCTTAGTACTTGATGCCCTAACATCTGGCCTTCTTATTGTAGAAGAATTGATATGTGCTTTACTGTGGAAATAAGTACTATTTAAGAAAAGTAAATATTATAACTGCATGTTTTCTAGACACTGTGTAAGAGTGCAAATCCTCAGTGGAGGGAACAGTTTGATTTTCACTACTTCTCTGACAGGAAGGATATGTTGGACATCGAGGTCTGGAGAAAGGATAACAAAAAGCATGAGGAGCTTTTGGGAACGTAAGTTGGGGGTTTTTTTGGGGGTGCGACAAGTACAAAAGCTACTGTGATTTTTGTTACTATTTTTCAAATTGATCCATTTATTTTCATTACCAGCATCATATTGTATGTTAGTCTCCTTACTCCAGTCCTGTCCAGATGCCTCTGTAAGGGTATGTTTATTAAAACCTATTACTGGGTGATTGATTAACCATGACCTGACTGCAGAGACACCCAAGCTGACTCTGCACATGCTGACTGTAAAATCCAAAACACTGCGGGAGCTCAGTGGCGGCTGTTTCTGGGAGGGCCGGTGGCAGCAGGGAGGCAGCATTTGTCTGTATTTGCACGGGGATTTTGTTCCAGATCCCTTGTGCTCCGCAGGGCTGATCTGATGCTTCAGGCTGGTGGCCTCTCCAGGATCTTTGTGCTCTGTCTGAGTGGCACTGGTGCCCCTTTTCTCTCTTAGCACCTTAGTGCTGTACTTTTGCAGCCCTGTTTACATGCGGGTCCTGTTATCCGAGTTCGCTTTATTTGGGTAATCTCTTCCCCATTGCCACAAAGAACTGATCTCTGTGGGTTTGGTGCCCCGTGCTGTTGCACAAGCTCATGTTGTTTAAATCTTCATTTTCAGGGCAGCCTCACAGGTGATTTTCCCCTCTCCTGCCCAATACTGGGTTTTGTCCCACTGCATTATTCCATTATAGCTTCAAATTCTCAAGTAATGATCTTATGCCATGGTAGCTGATGACACTTCTTGTGGGGATAGCAGTCAACCTTTTATTTTAATATTTTAATGGGAATAGAATATGGTTCCTACTCTCACGTCCTGCTCTTTGCTTTCCTCTCTAACTCCAGCTTACTTTGTACAGTATTAGTACAGTCTTAGTTTCCTCGTAGTAACTGTATCTTCTTCCTTCTTTTTGGCTTGCAGCATTGTCATCTAGACCCATCTCCCCAAAATGCATTTGCACAGTTGGATACATGCAGCAGCATCAAGAACCGTTTAACTTACCGGAGTCCCTCTTGGGTGTGTCCGTGCTTATCTGCTTGCAGGATCAGTGCCAGAACCCCTAAATTCTTGGGGGCAGGGATCCTGTCTGCAGTTCGCCGCTCTCACCTGGCGAGCGTTTCACAGCTTGCTGACTAAATAACAGTAACTCATAAGAACATTCTCTTACTTTAAACATTCAAATAGTTTGAAACTATTCACTGAAAAGAACAATGCCCTTTGGCTCTGCAAATGTTTGTGGTTTTGCAGAGCAGGAAATGCTTTCTGGCTGAATGCTATTGCTCATCACATGGAGAAGTGGCTGAAGATGAATCTGTTCCTTCCATTCTCACAGTTACTTTAATTACTTCTGATATTCTGTTTAGAGTTAGGAAATGGAGCAGTGTTTGTGGCTTGCCTCTGTTCAGTCTTCCTGGCGCTGGAGCAATTCTTCCTTAGTTTTTTTTTTCCCCCTCTCTTTTCTTTTACCTACTGGTTCCTGACAGGTGGTGTTCAATGGGGCAAAAAATTATCAGCAAAATCCTTACTCTGTTATTAAGGATTTCAGCACTGGGAAAGCCTCTGTGTGTAAGATTTACCTTAAAGTTATTTTTGCTGCCTGTGTGGAGAGAAAATTTTACTGTTGTTACCTTAAGCACAACAAACTTGCTTATCAAGCATCAAAACAGGAAAAAAATTATAATAGATTTTAAAAAGTAATTGCAAGAATAGGTAAACACCAAATGTGTAATAGCAAGCCTTGTTTGTACAGTGTAGAAACTTTTGACACCCAATAAATAATATTTTACGGAGGGTTCAAGTGGAGCCTAATCTGGAAAAGGATTCTGTAGGCAAAACAACATTATGAGGTGCCATGTTTATTGTCTCTGTGATTTCCAAGTTGAGTTTTAAGATTTCTCGATTTCACAACATCACTGTAAAAAAGGGTTCTTCAGTAAAATCTTTGTGGGTTACATTCGGTCATCACACACAGCAGTACAACCCAACTGCCCTCAGGTAACTTGCACGGTTTTAAGGAAAATGCTGGATCTTCATTAATTCTGTGGTCAATTTGTGGGTACAGTTAGGATTCATTGTGCTCCCTCAGGGCGTAGGGAGGTTCGACTGTGTTGATTAGACCTTTAAAAAAAATATGTTCACACACAGAATATTTAAATGAAGTTGAGGAGATGCACAAGGTCGAGTCATGTCTGATAATCCAGACTGCTGAACTTTTGTGGAATAAAGACTTCTGCTAGTTCCTTTAGAATAAGTCAGAATTTCATGTAGGATAGATGCCTTAAGCCCCTGGAACGTGGCTCTTCTCCCAGGCATAATTTGGTTTCAAGGTAAAATATTGTTCTTAAAATAGGCCTGGAGGGCCTGTGGAGACTATGGAACATGTAGAATAAGGCATGTGGTGGACCTCCAGTACTAAACATGAGCACCTGGGGCCCTTGTTTCTGAACTAGTGAAGAAACGTTCTGTGTGATTTCACGTCACCCTTCTCCCATCGCGAAATGGACCCTCGCTGTCGGTGCGTATCACAAGCTAAATGATTACTTTCAGCCTACCTGCGTTCTCCTCACATTTTTCAGCTGGATCCAGTTTCTCCTCCTCGTTTAAAATACCGCAGCACAGAGTGGCTCAGCTGCCAGGGTCCAGCACTGAGGGGTGGCTGTGTTTCGGTGCTGGATGAAATAATCCCTCTATTTAGTCTGCACAGAACTGTTAGTAACATTTATTGAGTGCTTTTTGTGTCCTTTGGGATAATAGGCATGCTATAAACAGGAGATGATGTTAATGTATATTAATAAACAAAGGTGTTAACGTGTGCAGAATTTGTCCAGGCAGGCTTAAATTGTTTATGCCAAGTTGTTAGAGAGTGTTTCTGCGGTAAGGGATATGTTTTGAAAAGGAGATGCTGCAAAATGTTGGCTTTTTTTTTTCCACATATTTACCTCAAGAAAGAGGGTTTACAAAAACTGCTAGACTTAAGACCATGAGCTATGAGATTGGAGTGCATCCAATATCTTCATGATGAATGCCTCCAGGAAATGGTGTCTTTGCAACAAGAAACAATCTTTATTTTAAAGGCCATGCTGTTGGGATGGAGCAGTAAAATCTACTGTGGCTGCGTCCAAATCTTTCATTTAAATTTCACCAAGCTATAGGGAAGAATCAGGCAACCAAAACTTATCTCTAGAATATGTCAGAATAAGACCTTATTAATTGTCTCCTTGACACCTGTGGCATTTGGAATTCCTTTCCAAATATTAATCATAGATGCATCTTACTGTATACTGTGATAAAGGTTCTGACCTCTCTTGTGAAGGGCTTTCAAGAATTCTGCAAGGGAAAACAATGGCAATGTTTTGCGCAGATTTTTTCATATGTATTTAAAGATACTTAATCATCATAATTTGATGAACTGTGGATTGACTAGTAAAGAACAACTCTGTTATTACTGGTAAGAGGCTAAGCCCAGCATCTTTTAGTGAAATGTTAACATTTGATTCCCTGATAAAGTTACACAAATAATTTAACCCCAAATTTATTGTGTAGCGTTCTCAAGTAATATTTCTCTGCAAAATGAATATTAAAAAAGTTTGGCAGCTAAAGATGAGAGCTGTAAGTCAAAAGAACAGTCTTAAATGAAAACTGAAGCTGTGGTGTGATCCTCTACAGGACTAGAGGTCAATATAGAGGTGTAGATCTAAATATTGATTAAGAGGAAGAAGGAAAGCATTTAATTAATTGTGGTTTTAAAAAAGTGATAAATCTGTGATAAATCTGTGTGCACAAGGCACTCTTAACTTACAGAACTTTGTCCCCTATAGATCATGTACATAGCCACGTGTGTGAAAGATTATACCTGAATTTAATACGTAACGTAGCAAAAGATGACAACAGGCAGAGTTATCCTATTCTGAGATAAGATTATGATGTTGAGAGTTTAATTCAGGAAATCATTTGCATCACCTAAAATACAAATGCTCTGAGAATTTTGCCCGTTGCATTCAGACCAGGCAACTTTTGGGCAAAAAGCCGATTGACTCCATTAGTTTTATACCGTGCCCGCTGCTGTAGTCTCTTACAACTTTTCTGTGAAATAATCATCTGTAAGAAGGTCTTGCAGATAGAAAGACGAGAAAGGCAGGCAAGAGTTCCTGTTTCGGAGGATGGGGGAAATAGTTTGGAAATCATTAGACTAGTCTTAATAGTGTCAAAGTCTTTGTGTGGAAACTGCTGAATTTATATACTAAATTGAATGTCTAATTTTTTCACCAAGCTGCATTCTTTGCAGTCTGATCAATTATGTTGTATAAGCTAAATGAAACAGATAGTCTTTTTCTTTCTTAAGCCTTTTGCAAATGTGGATTTTCTTTTCAGTTCCTCAAAAGAAAATACAGAGCATACCATCACCTTGAGTGAACACAGATGTTTTAAGGACGTTAGCTTGCACGGAAATCAGACATGATTTGAGGAAGAAATGCTTATACTCCACCTCCTGCTGTTTTTCCCTCCACATGTACATCCCTCCTACCCTTACGCCCTTATACGCGATCTTTTCTTTGACCTTTGGTGAATCAAATTATTTTAATAAGAAACAATTCCAATTTGCAAAACCGAGCTAGAATTATACTTAATTTTGCCTTTGGCATAAGAGATTTCTGAAGTTATCTGTTGGTGGAGATGCACTGTTGTCTGAACGAGTTGTCTTTTCTCTCTTACCCCATGGAAAGTTTTTAACAGTAAAAAAGCAAATGCAACTTTTCCCAGTTGGGGACTGTGTTGAGTGGGTGGTGTATGAAATGCTGATGAGGGAGATGTGGCCTGTATTGCCAGATGAACCACAGACCATCTGGGTGACCCTGAGTTTTCCCCTCTCCTTGCTTCAGTTTTATCATCTGTTAAAAACAAACAAAAAAAAACCCCAAAAAACCAAAAAAAACCCCCCCCCCCCCCCCCCCAAAACAAAACCCCAAAACACACGAAAACAAACACTACCACCATCCCCCCCAAAACCAAAACAAAACCTCAACAAAATCATACAAACCCAAGATAATGATACATCCCCTTTGCACTGGTACCTAAAATATGAGTAACACTGCTGCAGCCTGAGAAGCGACCGTGTTAATGATGCAGTCAAGGTGATGTTGACCTCCAGTGTGGAAGTGATAAGGTCTTTTTCTCAAATGCTTGCCTTTTGTTGTTTTGTTTTTCCTTTCTGCTGTACCTTCTCTTGTACCTTTCTAAAGAGGCTAAGAGTAGCGATGAGCTTGAAATGCAACCTCTCACACTTGGAAATTGTGTTGAGAGGCAGCCTACGCGCCAAACAGCGTTGGTATGCTTCTCAGTTTATTTTCTTTCTCTTTCAAAGCACTTGAAAGCAGTTAATAAGAGTAAACTTGCAACCTGTTGTACGTTCAGTGTGGTGAATAGCAAAGAGCACACTTAAGGCAAAGTCCTCCGCATTGATCCCGGTGAGAAGCAGCTTAGACAAAGAGCTGTGTTTTAATACATGGAGCTACTGGTTGACTTACAAACTCATCAGATCAATGACTTTTACTTCATAACATTGTTGGGTTTTCAGGCTGAAATGTTTTGGGATTTTTTTTTTTTTCCCACCTCTCCCCAACCCCCCCAGCATTTACAGAAAATAGGCTGTTAGGAAGCGGAAAGCATGCAATTTATAGCAGATGGGTATAAACTGCTCCAGCTCTACTACTGGAATGGGATCAATCAGGAACACTACATGCACCATTTACCCAGAAGAAATCCACCTGGGGGAACCCTGTGGAATTTTAGCCTATTAAGACAACACCTTAACAAGTTTAGTTTAAATAAAAACTTGTCGGCAGGCATTAAGCGGAGCGAAAGCTCTCGCTCTCCATCATCCCCTCGCCGTCCCTTTGAGAAATGTGACTCCCCTTGAGCTGTCACAGCAAAGCTTCTCCTTCCTTAATTTTTTTTTTTTCATTTGTAACTTTTGTTCAGCCCGTTCTTAAAAGCCAAGCCCCACGGAGGTTCAAAAAAGTTCCACTCCATTTACTGGACTTCTAAATAGAAGGCATTTAGCCGAGCCAAGTGATTAGGCTTTCTGTTGCTTTTAACCGCTCCCTTCACGTGTAACTGGCTGTCTAGTGATCTCTCTCTGCTTTAGCCTGTACTCTTCTTTTATTGTTGTCTCTTTATGAATTTTTGGCTTTTTTTCTTAATTTTTTTTGGGGGGGGGGGAATTATCAGGGTAATGATACATACTGTATGCAGGGGTTGGGGGGGACTTTATATTTCCCTTTGGGAAATGTAACAGTACACTGAAAATGTGGCTCTAGTAAGGCTTGTAAAAGAGATTGGGGCATACAGTATAATGTAGCATAAAATGGAGTATGTGACTTTAAAGAAACTAATCTATTTTAGGCTAATGTTTTAAATTTTGCATTTGCCCCTTTTCTTGTCCCCCAGGTGAAATAAAATTGTGTTTCAAATCCATCACAAAGCACTGGGGGATTTTAGAGGGGAAGTGAGGCAGGCCAGAGTTAAGTTTTCCTACTGTACTTGCAGCCCAAACCTTCTACCTCTGCTTACCAGCAGGTGAACCCAAAAGCAAAACTGGCAGTAAGTGCAATACAAACTAGCTAATTGGTTTCCCACGTTTAGTTTTGAGATGCCTTTTTTTCTGCATTCTTTCTATCCTGAACAAGCAGTAGGTTTTGGTGCCTGCTTCCTACTGAAATCAATATAGAAGTTGCTTTATTTTATTTTTTTTTCCAGCGCCTTTTTCTTATTAACCCTTGGCACTGTCGTTCTAGGTGCCAAGTTGACATTACTGCCCTGCCGACGAAGCAGACCAATTGCTTAGAGCTGCCTCTGGAAAAACACCCAGGGTCCCTGCTAATGCTGATTGCTGTTGCCCCATGTACAGGAGTGTCTATCTCCGATCTGTGTGTCTGCCCTTTGGGAGACCCCAGTGAAAGGCAACAGA
Organism: Phaethon lepturus; assembly: GCF_000687285.1. Classification (NCBI taxonomy): domain Eukaryota; kingdom Metazoa; phylum Chordata; class Aves; order Phaethontiformes; family Phaethontidae; genus Phaethon; species Phaethon lepturus. The sequence goes on along the minus strand of NW_010553077.1, from coordinate 22,300 downwards.
TTTCACGACGTTATGTGAGTTTACATTTTTTTTTTCTTCCTTTTTTCTCCTTTAGGATTGAAAGTAGTCAAAATTGCAGGAGGGGGGGGAAAAAAAGGATTTTTCCAGTCATAATAACATGCCTCCTACTAGAGAAAACTATTACGTGGAATAGTTATTATGTTTAGAATGACAAGGAGATTGGCAGGGCAGATAGACCCAAACAATTTGTCTGCTTGTATATGTTGAGTTTTAAACTAATACTTTTCTTTGCAAACTTGAATTGTATTAAGAGATTATCATGGGGAACGAGACGCGCTGCGTATCAGGGAGAGATCATAGTATACCTGGCTTGCTTTCCACCTTTGGGGAGGGTATGTTCTGGACTTTCAACTTTTGGAAGATAAAGCCATATGATAGCTTCCACACCTCAAACCTCAAAAGCTGGGCAAGAAGGAATAAGTGTATCTAAAATGAGGTGTGAGACTGAGGCGTGAGGAATTTGAATCACAAAAGTTGAAGTTTTTGAGGACAGATTCTTCAGTCCTGATTGAGCGTGCTGCCTTCCCAACCCATGCTGCTTCTCCAAGTCTGCCGATGTCCCATTTTCTGTTTTAATTGGCAGATGATACTTGCATAAACATGCAGGGCTCCTTCTGATCTCCACCGTAATGTTAACATGTAACTTCTGTGAATGGAAAATTCCCTTAGGAGCAGGTAGTCTGTGATGTCATGAACATCAGTCATGACGCAGTGAGACTGGGACAGTGGACGTGTATTTATGGGTGTATCAGCTGCTGAACTGAAACACCACAGAAATAGCGATGGATATAAAAATGTAAGTCATTTAGTGGTTTAATCATTTGTGTTTCTTACTGAATTACAAAGGAAACGTCTTTATGCTTTCCTCCTTGCAGTGTATAAAGAACTCCTTTCAGGACACAAAGGACATTGGATTCTTACAAGTCAAAGTTTTAAAGGCGGTGGACCTGTTGGCAGCAGATTTTGCAGGTATTTTATTTCTATTTTGTAGCATACGATGCTGTAATATATTGAGTGTTATTTAGACTATGCAGTACTGGCAGTTGACCAAGGAAAAGTAAATCTTCCCATCATTTTTCCAGTGCTGAAACCTGCCTCAGGGAACTGAGATACCAAATGGTTTTGACTCCCAAAAGTATGCGAGAAGGTCCGGTGGATGGAGGTCTGATTTCTGCTTTATATGTGAGCAGCATGACCAATAAGTTAGCACTTAGCATGGTGTGTTGTATTTTCCAACAGGAACATGTAAAATCAGAGTTGATAGAAAGTCATGGTGACTGCAAAGCAGCCTCTCCATCTTTTATCGGGTGCCTTGTGAGTTCGTGAATGAGGCTGAAAGATTTTGGGGGCATCTGACATGGTGCTGAGTGCGTGGGTTTGGGTGGTGCTGCAGGCTGTCACCCGAAAAAGAAAGCTTGCCAGCAATGGGGGTGCAAGTGTGACGGTTTCTCTTTGGAACTACTTTGAAGCTTTGAATTGGGATGATCTTTTTGGCACTCTTGCTCCAAGAAAAGGTTGTGTTTTCCACTGAGCTGTACCTCAGATTGTGCTTGGTCCTGACAGCAATGGACACTAACGCCTTTTAAAAAAACAGCTTTATATTGTTTCTCCAGGGAAGGTCTAGGGAATTGATACTTCTCTGTAGCGACTGCCTGGATATTACTACTTTTATTATCATCTTCTCCAGGATTCTGGAGACCTTTTAATTCCCTTCTGTATCTTGCAGCAGCTCATAATTCATGGACACCACATTGTGTGTTGTGTATTTGCTGACATAGTTGTTTTTTAAGATAACTTCTTGATAAGGACAGGAAAGATGCTAGAGAGAAAACACGCTTGCCCTATTCTTTGGTATTCATGAAGACATTGTAACATGAGAACGTTGCTTCTAAAATAATGATGAAAGGAGAAAGCCCAACATCAATCACGATACTATTTCAGTTTCAATTCGCTGCTTAGCCCTGCAGTGTGTGGGGGGAATACTGCAGACAGCAGTGCTTTAAAGAACTGAAGAATTTAATTTGAAAACAACCAAAACACCCGCTAATAACAAAAGGTAGCTTGTACAGAAACGCACTGCTAAATTGATGTAATAAATACATCTGTAGGGAATTAGGAGTGTAACCGCACCTTACTGATAAATTGAAGTGTACCATAGCAAAGCAGAACGCTTGGCACATGGCAAGGGCTAGGGCTGTCTAGAAATACGTGTCCAGGGAAAAAGCTGAGCCTGGAAGGTTATTTACCATTTGGAAGACTTCGCTGATGCTAATGCAGTTGCATCAGTGACGGATTTGGCCCCCTTTCCCTCAATACAGGAGCATGTGGGTGGATAATGAACATTGCAAGAGGCACACAGGTTCTTGATTCTGCAATTCAAAGACTTTTCATACAGAGTATGTGACACACATTCCTTGTGCATAGCACAGAATGAAATTCTGCTTAAGTAAAAGGTTACTCAGTCTGTCATTATATTCAAAATAACCCAGGCTTTGAGCCTGATTCATGAAGCAAATGACAAATTGTTTTTCAATGGCGGTGCTGAAAATATCCTAGTATTATGCTGTAATAGACCCACCAAATTGCAAAAGGATGCAGCCATTTTAGGTAAAAATAGCATAATTTCTGATCGTGAAATGAGAGACATAAAGATTAATTATCTGTTCTGAGCCATTCATAAATGATTAGTGCAGCAATTATGGGCTTCCATAATAGAGCCCTCCTAGAGCAGTGCCATATTTCCTGCATTGCCAGGGAGACTGCTCAGATTTATTGTTATTAGTAAAAAGTAAATTCAAAGTCTAGCTAAAAATCTGATAAAGGGAAAATTGCAGAGACAATAAGAGGTTCAAAGATTTCCAAGGGTTAGTAGAGGAGCAGTACGAGCAGGCAGTGTTCCCTCCCTGTCCTATCCCACAGCAGTCGTGAGTCTTGGGCAGGTGAACTTCTACAGACCAGTCATGTCATGACAAGTGTGATGCCAACTTGTACCTTACTACTTAATCCCATAATAAAGATGAGGTTTTGGTGTGATTGGGCATTCTATTGTCAGTTGATTATATGTTTGCATTACAGATTTTAATTGCAAGTTTTTAGCCTGCTCTAATAATAGCTATCAGAAAACAACATAGTATCTACTTTGTTTTTTAAGTGTTTTGAAAATCCATATTTTACCATGTGATGTAAATTTTAGGCTCGTTTCCGCACAGCTATATCAAATATGTAAAAGCTCTTCAGCCACGGCGAGTCTGGTTTGAGGCTTCCATACTTTTATGTTCCTAGATAACAGTTTTGTTGATGTGAAAATGGCTTTCTGCTTTGTTGGATGTTTTCTGTGTAAGCATGAGAGTTCTTCTCAAACACTGCATTTGCTCACTGACCAAAAAATAACATTCAGAATACCAAATTATACAGTGGGATTGTTTTTGGCATATACCAGTTTGCATTTCAAGCAGTTTCTCTGAAAGGCTACATGCATTTTCCACATTTATCAGGGAATGGGCACGTAAGCTGAAAAGGAGAAGACAAATAGATTCCAGTAATACACATGGTCTTTAAACTTTACCAATATTGACTAGTTAATACCCACTGTTTACAGACTGAAGAGATTGCTGTTTAGTTTATAAACTTCTCAGAGTAAGAACCTTAAGAGCTCTGCATTAATAATACCAAAAATAAGGATTAAGAAAAAGACAGCTTTTGCTTAAATATCTTGTTTGTCTGCTATCTAAATCCTTGCATTGCTGACATATTTAGTTGCCTACATAAAAGGCTGGAGTGTCTGTGGCTGAGTTATACACGAGCACTGAAGATGAGATTAAATCAGATATTGAGCCAGACATGCTGATAAAGGGCACTCTGTTCACGATGGAAACCACTGAGCTGCAATAAGTTGTGAAAGCTACAAATTCATGTAATGTGAGTTATCAAAAAGAATACATTAGCAAACATGTCTTCACCATAATAGGTTCCACTCTGGCATCCTTCTTTTGCTAGGAGGCTGGGTTTCTCTGGTTTTTGTGGGTTTGTTCCGTTTGCTGTACGTACGATACCTGGTTCACGCATGGATTCTCCAGTTGATGTTGGGTTTTGTTTTAACTGCGGCATGGTAGCTGGTCTTCATAGCTTCAAAGACTTGTTCTCGTTGAACTGATTGAAGAAATGCTGCTGATACAAACACAGTGCTGTTCTGCTCTTCTCGTGGTGCAGCTACTGTAATCGTCTGAAGAAGACCACAGACTCTAAGTGGAGGACAAAATAGAGAGCTGTAACAGCAGCACTGATGCTTACCTGAGTCAGAATGCCGGTACTGCTTTCATGATGTTGTCTGAATAATTGTCAACATGAGCAGATTTTTCTTGCTATAAAGACTTAGAGATGATTCCCTGTATGTCTCAGATTTCAGGTAGTGAGTGAAGCCACCTGGATGAGTTGTAAGGTAAGTGTTAGTTCCCCTCAAGTCATTCCAACAGAATGAGGCAACTTGCAGTTGTCTTAATGTATCTTATTTTTAGTTGGCCAGTCACTTCCCCAGACCTACTGCAAAGAAAGAGAGGGAGTGTGCATGCTAAATAAAATAATGGGTCCGCTTCACTTTTGTTTTTCTATCTGATCTTTCCGTAGGTAAAAGTGATCCTTTCTGTGTATTAGAGCTGGGAAACGACAGTCTTCAAACACACACTGTTTACAAGAACCTCAATCCAGAGTGGAACAAAGTTTTCACGTTGTAAGTGGATTGCTTTTGAAAACATGCTGCAACACCAAACAGTTAGCCGCTGAACTATAAAAGCTATCGACTTTGGGAAAATACAAAGGTCAAGTTTAAGATACGTCATTTTTTCATAGTCAGAGAGGATGTTGGAGAAATATCAAATATAAATTAAAGCCTTTTGCCTTTTTACTAGTTCTTGCATGGAGTTTATTAATAGAAGTCATTAAAAGAAAAATTACTGTGATATTTATAGGAAGAATCATGACTAGACATAATGGAGTCTTAGCTGGATCCAAGAGATAATGTAACAGAAAGTAGATACCAGATACTCGCGCCTACATTTTCCATAATTTAAATTAAAATATGTTTCATTGAACCATGGTAGAATCCTTGTTTAATTTGTAAGCAAGCAGAAAATTAGAGCTCATGTTTTTTCTGGTATATCTTCTGAATTTAAACTAGGCAAACGCAGCTTACTCCAAATTAGAAGCTTAAATTTTTATGGAAATCAAAGTATTCTTTTTTTTTGTGACTTTACCTAAATTATCACTTTTGTTATTAATATTGCTTTTAGGCAGCGTGATTTTTTAATCTTGCTTTATGCTGACAAAGGTTTTTGTGAATAACTGAGTGGGATAAATGTCTCCAAGACTGTAGCAGTCTGCAGGAAGGAAGGCAACCGCACGGGCTGGCCATTGAGCATTTATGACATTTACACCTCTCCACTGGAAGAACAGTTTGAGAATTATGGACTTCTTGCAAAAGCAAAATTCATAAAGACTGGGCTGGATGTGAATACAATAAAAAAGTATCGGATCTCTTTGATAGAAGCGCCTTGCTGGATTTCTGTTTAATTCACTGCTGCAGCTGAATGCATGTCTCTTGGAGTCCTTTCTCTTACTTTGTTCTCAAGAAGCTTCCACTCATTACTCTTTTTCTGAGCTCGTGCCAGCAGATGAGTCTTGTCGGATGTTCAGCCAGCAAAATAAATCTAATAAGAATCCAAAATTTTATTTAAAAAGAAAGTTTGTGTTTATACTTCCTGTGGGTCTCAGAAATGTCAGCTGAGGGCTATCTCTAGATTTCTTATTGCTGTTGCATGGCTAGTCGAAGCACCAAATCTGCAAAGCCAGTCAGCCTCTCGCATCTCTCCTTAGATTTTTTTTTTTTTTGGACATTTTAAATGTCAATTAAGCACCTTAAAAGCTATTGATGATTTAGATTTATTTTAGAGCAGAATGGATTGTTTTGAGTGGGTGAATCCATTTTAGCTGGAGAGTTCAATATCACTAGACAGCCCTTCCCATCATATTCAGATTTTTTGCGACACACTTAACCTGTGTGTGTCACTGTGGGGTGTTAATATTTTATGCCACTGGTAGCTGTATCATATGGAAAATGATAATGGCTTGGAGAGGAATACGGAAGTATGGTTGCAGAAGTATCAGGTTTCAATACATTTTAAAGACATAGTGTCTTGAAAACAGTGCATTTCATGTTTTTTTGGCTGCCACTAGTGCCTGGGTCCAGGATGTGCTACGGCTGCTAGTGGGAAAGGCAACCAGGTAGCTTCTAGGTTCCGACTGTCTCTACGAGGATCACCTCCCCTGTGTCACAGGCAGAGTCCCGGGAGCAGGACGGCTCTGAAACGACCTTCTCTTGGGCAGAATGGCAAACGCACGCTGTACCATGTACCTCTTCCCTTAACTCTTGCGCATGAAAAAAGGATAAGAAGAGATAACTTAATGCAACTTAAGTCGTCTCCAGTTATCCATGCTTTTGCAGGCACACAGATACAACTTCCCTCAAATGGGTCTCTGATTTATTAGTAATCTGATAAACATTTAGGATCCAGTGCTTGTTGCCACATCAGCAGAGCATTTGTACTGAATGGAACGAAAATATTGTACACTTGGTCTTTGATTAGGGTTGTTAGGTGGTTTTTAGAGTAATCATTTTTTAATACCTTAAAAGGGAGATAATTGTTCAAGAATTGTTCAAGTCAAATGAAGTTACATAAGTTTTACTTCCTGGCTCACTCCTTTAATGTTCTGAAGCCTGGTTTTGAATTCAGCCCTTGAGTTCTCTCAATCACCTGTTATCTCTGTTGGAGGGCTGAGTTCTACACTGTTAGCATCAATACCAATGCACAAAAAATGTCGCTGTCTGGTAGTTATTTTCTTCAACTAGTTATGGGACTGAAATATGAAGGGAAAGCTTGGAGAACACCCATAATTTGATTCATGTTTTTTTGGAATTTAATTAAATTCTAGTTTTATACTCTACGGTATACAGACTTAATTAGTAAAACAGTATTCTCAGATCTTTTTGAAGGTGATTGTGTGCATCTAGTATCAAATATTATTTTTTTTATGTCTTTGCACTTTTTGTTCCAGCCCTATTAAAGATATTCATGATGTTTTGGAAGTGACAGTGTTTGATGAAGATGGAGATAAACCCCCTGATTTTCTTGGAAAAGTTGCAATCCCTTTGCTGTCTGTAAGTTACCTTTGTCACATATATAATTCAAACATTCATGGTTTTTCTGGGAACGAGTTGCATTTCATTTCCCTGTAGCACAAAGCAACACAGATTTAGCGATAAACAGGTTTTGTGATCTATATATGCCTTAGTTGGCAGTGTTTATAGTCCTCCTTAGTGTGATGAGCATTGCCAACCCATTTTAGGACATATTTGGTTGATTGGAAAGAAAATTGCAGAAGTGTGTGTACTTCAGTATTATATGCCAGGTAGGTCTGAAAACATAATTGAGTTATTCTGTATGTTTCCACACCATCTTCTGAAGGTAATGTTTTAAGCATGTCTTTGTTCTCTTGCTTCTTTTTACTCCAAGAAAATAATTGCACATCGTGGTAGGATTGACTAGGGATAGTTGTTGTTACTGGCACAGCTGAACAAAATTACCTAAAAGGGGTGTTTTCTACTCCGTAGTGCTTTTTAAGACTGGTGGCTTTTGTTCTGTAAGCAAATACGGGAAGAGTGAGCGCTACCATGGGAGTATAAAATCAAAACTGGAAACAGAGTGAGCTCAGGGGAAAGTGGTTGCTCTGGAGATTAAGGAGAGCTGGAGCTTTTTCAGAAATGGCAAAAAAAGGCCAAGCTAAAGAGAGGAGAACAAAAAAAGATCGTTAAAAGACATTAGTAGAGAAATGGGGGAAAAAGAGCTTTGTGTTTGTAAGACTGATTTAATTTTGGAGCAGGGCTGGTAATAATGGAGTGAGTAAACCAGTTCAAGAGGATGTAAACAGCTCCATGTGTATGTGGAGAGGAAGATTCTGGTAACTTTTGCAGTAAAGTTTGGGAAGAACTTTCTAGGCTGTGGCTTTATTACATCAATTAGTAGATGAGGCTTGAAACATCACGGGACTCATGCTCATGTCACTCAAGTGGTGCAAGCACGTTTAACTGTATAGCACAGGGATCTCCTTGAGTTTTGAGGCACTGATGTTTTGCAGTAGGTTCCCTGTGCAGAGGAGAGGGTATGACAAGTATTTATGCGGCGAGTAGTGTGAAGACCTGTGTGAACGTTAATGCTTGCAATATATAATGCGATTCAAGTGACGCATGCCGTAGTGAGATGCTTTCAGCAATGCACAGTGGGATGCTCTGGGTAATAGTGCACTCAAATAGGCAGTCGGTGAATCCTGATTGAAATTATAGAGTACAAAATTGCAGTATTGTTTTGAAACATCCCTGGGAAAGCGTATTCACCTCTGCGGAGAGGATGGAGCACATGTCTCATGGTGAAGGTGAGAGTTTGAGGCTTAGAGGTGGGCTGCTGCAGGAAAGGCAGTGTTGCAGTAACGGCTTGGTGGGGCTCTGCCCTAGCAGAGGCTGGAGAAATGGGAGTTTTCTAGAGGGAAAGTGAAGGTCCCAGCTGATCAAAGCGGGCCATATAAGCCCCACAAAGTCAGCGTAGTTTAGATAAGGGACCAATCAAGATCAGAAAGGAGGAACTGCAAATATTTCATGTCTCTAAAGAAATAATGAACTGCCCAAAAAACTCTTGGTCTGGCCTAGAGGACATGATCCCAGCTGAAGGAATGCTTTATAGTGCTAAAGAAATAGGCCAACGTGCTCCAGTTTTGTTGTTATTTTGTGTAAATACCTGTATGTCTTGTGCGTGTGAGTTAAAAGCAATGTGGCTTCTGAATCTTCTTCGGGAAAGTGTGTTAGTTTTCATCCACCACCTGCTCTTTCCAAGTTATACTGGAGTCCAGAACGGGGGAACCCCTGCAATTTGGGGATAAGAAGAGCCTAAACTATGGAAGCTGAGGAGTAAATTCTGGGCTTTTGGTGTCCCACACCCTGTGGTGTGCTTAGCAATCCTCTTCCTGCCCTGGCTTGGACCGCAAGTTTTTTTTGAGGCTGGGGATATTTTAGATTGTTTGTCTGTTTTAGTGGCTTGAGTTGTCAATATCTCCAGTTTTAGAACAACATTACAGTCACTTGGGCATGGAGGATGATTTGATGTTTACAGGGAGGAAAAAACCTCTTAACATCTTTTATTCCATTTTTGATCACTTTGTTAATTTTTCCCCAAGTCCTCGTATCTCTGATGTTACTGGAAGAGAGTGGCTGGAGCAGCTGCTCTCCTGCAGATCCAGTGCTTGCCAAATGGTCTGCGTGATCGGCAGCAGGCTGTGTGGGCTCACAGTGAGAAGATGTTAGATTTGGATTTTCTGTTGATTTTATAGGCATTTATCAAGTATCCCTTAGGAAGCATGTAACAAGGCAGAGGAGGGGAGTGCATGTGTGTGGTAATGTCCAAACTATTCAGCGTAGGTTTTTTGTCCAAGGTCTGAGACAAAAAACCAAAATAAAAATTGTTTATGCTTTCCCTTGCCAACTGATCTTCTTCCTTCCTGTTCAAACTTCTCTGCCTCCTATTTCAGTCAAATCTAGTGGAGATATATTCATCTCTGCTTCTGATTAAAAAACATTTTGCACCTATTAACTTAAGCTGCTCAGAGAACTGCGATTTTCTAAGCTCTTTTTCTTGAAATGGGATTTTCTGTTTGTGTTGTCATTTTGACTATAAATTTGAATGTATCTTTTGAACCATTTAGATAAAAATGCGGAAAGAGAACAGTAGTTAAAGACTCAAGGAAGCCTTGCAAATCAGGTTTAATTTCTGTAGGTAATCAGGCCTATTATTTGCCTTGCATTAAATTCCCTTTTGAAAATAGAAGTGGATTTGCTGGTTTTTTCCTGTTAAAAAAGCACAAATTTGACTTGTGACCTGTCAGCACATGAAGTAAGTTTACTTCAGGAATTGTTCATGGATGACTAGATGCTTTTCTTAATGGAAAAATTGCCTTGAATAAAGTATGTGTTGGAGGGACATGAAATGTTTGACAACAAATTTTTGGTTTAAATGTGCTCAGGAGTCTTACACTGGTGTTTTGCAAATGTGTACACCTTCATCATCACGTTAACACACGAATAGCCATACAGCATAAAAATTCAGAGATAATGAAATTACTTCTGCTTTCCAGTCATCCTTGACTGTGACTTAGGTTTGTTGCAGGCACCAAATAAGGAACATAAAATATTGGGCAGCATGAGAAGGGTTTTGAAGTGTCAGGTGATGAATAAAGCTGAAAACTTCATGTTCTTTTGATAGGCACGATGAAGCAATATTGGATGAATACACAATTTGCTTTGTTTCTCATACAGCTCTATTAAGAATGCACTGTAGAGACTTTGATTTTGATAGAATTACACTGAATTTGGAAATTTCTCTATTTGCAGGTAGGTGGGGGACAGAGGGAGAGAAGTGGTTATTTGTTTGCATTGTAGCTTTAGTTTTACCATGTTAACCAACCTATTCTATTTCTTTTTTTCTCCCTGCCCTTCATGTCAAACTACTGTCCTCCTTTAAAGCATGTATAAGAGACCTCATCTCAAATACAGCTCTGGTCAGTCACATTCACAGAAGCAGAATTTAAACTGGAAAAGACTACCAAGATATTCAGCAAAATGGATCCCTCTCTTGCCAGAGGCGACCTATAGAGTCTAGCTTGCCTAACCTTTGGGCTGAGCGGGAGATGGCCTTCTCAGAGCCTGGGGAATGAAATGGAAGACCATTTACACCACTGAACAGAGCAGGCTTTTGTTGTAGAAACTGAAGATGATCCTGGGGAACAGAAGTAGGTCAAAAACTTCATTGCTTTGGGAAAGGCATTTGATAGGTTTAGAAGTTTTGTAGGTTTTGGAAGACTTTAATTATCAAAGAAGTCCTTTCCGTGTCTGTGTTCCTTTGTGCCCTAGATCTTAGTAAAAGCAACCGTGTTTCTCTTTCTGAGGGTCTGTCTTTTTTGTTTTGCTTCAAGAGACTCCTATCTCCTAGAAGGCTGCAAGTTATTAGAGACGTGGGAGCATATAGTGTGCTTCAATGAATTTGAAAGCAGTGTATATCAAATACCTTCGTGTAGAAAGACCTTTGAGTGAAGAGTTGTATTGCAGAATGGAATGTTTTTTATCTGCTGAATTATCAGCTCAGAGTATTTTTCAGCTGCACCCTTTTTTCAGCAAACAGGAAGAGGTCTATGAAATATATCAAGTGCCAAGCAAGGTCAGTAGCCAACGATACAGTGAAAACAAGTAGTATGACTTTCACAAGCTTAATTATCTAAAGCATGGCCTGGATTCAGAGAGCAGACACCTGACAATTGCAATTACTTAGCACTTGACCATGAGTGCACAGCCTTTTCCAGGAGAAAGCTTTACAGTTTGAGAAAAGTGAAAACGCTGCATTTATTCAGTAGAAGCAGCTGTGAAGTGGATAGTCGCTTCTGACTTTTATCCCTGTCATAAACCAGAAATTTTGGAATGGGGAAAAACTCCACATCTCTTCCAGGAAAAAATGACACTTTGTTTCCAAAATTAAATTCTTCCCTGACCACACGCTACTCACTGAAATGGTATCATAAGGAATGTTTTTCTCAAGTACCACCTGGGCTCCTTGTGTTCGGAGGGTTTTCAGCTCCTCCTCAGACTGCCTGGAAGCCCTCGTGTGGCTGCCTGCTTTCTTGCAGACCATCAGCTCCATGTCTATTCAGTCTTTGGATATCAATCCTCTGCCAAGAACCCAAATTTCCATTCTACTTTTGATACCACAGAAGGTTGTTAAAAGTTAAATATTTGGGGCAAAGAGTTTTGGGATAAATGAACGGGCATTGCGTACAAAATCGAATCAATGTATATTGCAAGACTGGGGAGAAACAAAAAACTCTATTCACGTCCAGGTGGATCAAATATGTGGCTTGCTTTCATCTTTTCCTGGGGAAGTATGTCCTTTGATAAGGGTAGGTGTGTGTCTATTACAAGACAGCTTTGTGTTATTCAGGGCAAATGGTATGACATTGTGCATCAGCAATGAGCTCAAGCAGCAATATCAGAGGTCCCAAATGCTTTAGATGAATTACCCTTGGAGAGTAGCCATTACCCTTTCCACACGTCACCGGTGTTGATGTACAGAGGTTTAACCCAGCATTCTTCTGTCAGGTCATCAATATATGACATTGAATCTGCATCAAAGCTGGATACAGAGTGAAGTTTTCTTAAAATCAATGTAAAAAAAAAAAAGGCCACTAAACCATATTTCTTTGAGACAAGAGCAATGAAAAAACACCCTTTGCTGCGTAAGGGTCCTGTCTTCTCTGTGTTTTGTGTCATATCAATCTCGGCTTTCGCTATTTCATTAAAATTCCCAAGCGGTCAGAAGGTTGTTGCTTAATAGATTTAGCATTGGCTGGCTACATCAATACTGTGTTTAGTCACATTTGTTTTACTGGGGACATCTGTGGGAAGAGTTTAGCAAATATATTCATTCATTTGAAAGGAACCTGGTGCACTTTGGGCCTTGACTGTACAGTGGTCTCACATACCTGAACGTTTCCTTCAGTTAGAGGCAACTTCTGGCAGTGCTTTGTCTGAAGTGCCTCTGGAGGCTGAAATACTTAATGCAGAAAGAATTTGAGCTTTTCTTCCAACTGATAATTTCCTTCGCGTGGCCCGGTGTGGAGAAGGGACTGTGGTGTAGAATACACAATTTGTTGTCTGAAAATGTTTATATTGATATTTTGTCTTTCTGTGTTGATTCAGAACAGGGAAATGCCTCAACTATCAGAAATTCCCAGGGGATGGAAATCTTGACTTTTTTCCTGATGGTGACCTTGCAAAGCAAAGCATGTCGGTGGGGTCGGCGCTACTGTCCTCACGTTAATCATGTGGTTATGGGCACTCTTGCTTGGTGTCTGAGCCCCAGGGTGTTTGTACGCTATTAAGAAGTTTTCACAGAATGCAGTCATTAGTATTCAGTGAGAATATAAAACCTCATCAATAAAGGAATAATACTGATTATGTCTTTAAGGACCTCACCTGCAGATATTTTCACATTTAATTTGAATATTCCTTTTCTTCCCTTTTCCCATGAGTAGATGTAAACATTCGTGGGAAAGAGAGCCTATTATAGACACAGCTATCAGGAATATTCATTGGGTGAAATCCATATGAGGTCAAATATGTTGCAAAAAATGTTTGGGTGATAAAGGAAATCTGATCTTTCTGACATTTAGGTTCATCCTAGGACCCCAGCTCTGGCTGCTCACCTTTTCCACAGCTGGAGAAAGCGTTTAAGCAGTCCTTGTGAACAGCAGAGACTATGGAAAAGTACCCAGAGAGGAGAAATAAATAGGTCCAAAATGAAATTAATATGACTGGCTGCCTCTTGAGATTGAGGGAGACATTGAACAGAATCTGAACTCTGGCTCAGGAACATCATGCAATGAAAATGTAGAGTATTAAAAGCTGTTTTGGATGTTTTCTTCTGGGCACAGTTGAGACATGCCACCGATCTAATCTCCATGCAGTCATGGGTGTTAGAATTACCCTACACCTTTTGCTGAACTGCGCTGGCTTAGCACACTGCCAAAACTGTAAGAGATATTTTTCTTTGACTTTTTTTGCAGAATTTTTTCTTTCTATCCAAATGAAAATGCAATGGAGAAATGCCATTTCGTAGCCGTTCTTCTCTCTCGTGTTTTTCTTTTTCCTCTGAAGAAGGTCAAAAGCTAGCATATTTGTGTGAATGTTTTGTCTTAGGCTGAGTTATAATTGAACATCTTTTACCAGACAAGTCAAACATTTAGAAATAAAGATGCCAAATGAAGCTGCCTGTAAAACTGTATTTGTACTGCATTACTTTTTGCCCTTTCAATTTTAAAATAGCAACAACAACAATGGTGACACCATTTCAAAAAGTTTCCCAAGCAACAAACAACCCCTATTTCCAAAGACAAACAGAGGTGGAAGTTACTTGTTGCTGTTTTGAAACCTACTGTGCGAACACACCTGCAGACACACCCAAAACGGTTGATTCTGCTCCAGTGCTTAAAACGAAGAGTCTTTTCCCCAAAGTCAGAAATGTTTTTTTGAGTACAGAATACTGGGATACCCGACTCGGACCATCTCAGTAGTGACAGAAATTCTTTTCCTTTTTCTATCAATTTAGCAGCATGTGATTTCCCGCCCCCCCCCGCCTTGTTGGTTATGCTCTTGAAAGATGTAAGAAGTATATCCTAAGGAATGTAAAGAGAACTTCCCAGTAGTTGTTGCTCCTAGGGTAGTAGGAAAAATGTTACGAGAAATATGTGTAACTGAAATACATGGAAATTCAGCCCAGAAATTACTAACTGTGGAGAATCCAGAATTGTGATATGTGTTGGACACCTATATCTCTGTAGACACACTGGGAACAACATCCTTTCTATCCTGTGGCAGGAGAGTCCATGGATCAAAGCTCAGTCTAAACCTGCTGCTGGTGGCATCCCCTTGGACCAAAGGGGTAACACCTGCAAACCAAGTCCTTCTGGTCCTGTGTCTCTACCATCAGTAAATCCATTTTTCTGTTAATTTTGGAAATGGAACAAAAGCTTTAATTTCCAAATAAATTTTGTTTTGTTTTCAGTAGCCTTTAAATTTTTTTTTTGTCCTTGCTTGAGGGCGGGAAAAACAAACGGTTGAAATAGCGTAATTCTTTATGATGTAGCAGTTGGTCTGAGAACCTTCTAATGCCAGTCCATTTGACCCTAGGAAAGGGTCTTCTGTTTTGAGGCTGCAGGTTATCTGAGCCTGCTGGTCTGCAAAATAGACCTGCCCCCTTCTCCCAAGCTGCTGCATCCTTTGCCAACTTCAGCCCTATGTGTAGTCTCCTGCAGTGAAAGCAGAGGCGGTTCACGATCAGGTTACTGCAGTGCCTACTATGGTTGTTATTTAGTGCTATTAAATAAATTCCACGTACGCCTGCGTAAGTCCCAGCATCCTGTTAAGCAGGACTTTGAATGAGAACGTAGTAAAAGCTGGAGTTTTTGGTTGGGCACCACTGAGGATGCAAAGTTGGTCCTTGAGACCCTTCTTCCCTTTCAACCATTAGCCAGAAAACCCATTTACCCTGTGACGAGCTATTTGGTACAGAAAGGATGGAGCAACATTGGGAAGGAAGGTGACCTTTCCCTTGTGTCGTGAAATCACTTGGTTCCTGTTACGCCTTTTTTTTTCTTACTCATTTCTGCCATGGTTTATGAGTGCCTCTTCTAAATGCCAGAGCAGCAATAGCAGTTTTAAATATGGTTGCAATTTCATGCCCCCAAATTTCCTCTGTTATCTTTAATCTTTGATCATTACAGTCCCTGAATGTAGCTTTTTGGTAAGCTGCAGCTTTTTATGTTACTGCTGTTTAGAATTAACTGGTCTGCTTCCTAAAAAGCCAAATGTTTAATCAATACATATCCTACTGTGTATAATAAATACTTTTCTGCCATCACTTTTTGAAGAGAGAATGCTTTTGATTTGAGCCAAATAGTTTACAAAATGGTGAGGGAGGTTTTTTGTTGTTTTTTTTTTTTTAATAGATGTTTAATGTGATAGGGCCAACAGGCAGATTAGAGCATAGAAATGGTATTGAAATTCAGGGGTGGGGTGGGGGAAGTCTTTTACATGAATTAGTTTATTTTGAACATTTGTTATGTTAGCACTCGCTCCACTTAAACTGATTAATTTCTTTGAATTGCATTTGTTTCCTGAGTAATAATTTGACAACTTTGCAATAAATTAAGCATTAAGAAGTGGGTACATATACTGGAGTGTGCAGTAGGTAGGTAAACTGTTGTTCGTGGCTTTTTTCCTGAACTTTGGAAGAAAAATCCCATTTTAAACCTGTAATAACAGAGGCTGATTACTTCCCATCAACTCACTGGCTTCCAGGGCAGAATTTTCAGACTGGTTATTGTGTGTACTGCTCTACTATAAAGTACAAGGTCTGTAAATTAAAGTTGGACCATAAGAGATTTAATCTGCGATTTTATAGGTCTCTAATCCAACCGTCATTTTGTATTTCAGGCTCCGACTCTATTATCAGGGTTTGGGGAGGGGTTTTTTTTTTGTGCTTGGGAATTATTTATTTGTTTGTAGTGTCTTTATATTGTGAATTGCAGCCAGGAAAATATTGATGCTTTTTCTCCCTACCTCCCAAACTATAGATTAGAAACGGTAAACAAAGTTGTTACACGCTGAAGAATAAAGACTTGGAATGTGCTTCAAAAGGAGTAATTTACTTGGAGCTGGATGTCCTATTTAATCCTGTAAGTTGAAATATTTTCTCTTTGCTTATCGCTGGTGTAAGAAACGTGTGAATCTGCAGGTATGGGGTGGAGGGGTGATCCTTTAAGAGCCAGGAGCCAAGCAGGAAAAGTTTCATGCCATGAGTGAAGAAGCATTGGGACATCAGAGCTCTGCGATGGCCCCTCCAGGTGCATGGGACAATGCGGGGGCATTTTTGGACTGACAAGTGCCCACAGGCACCTTAGGAAGGAGGTGACAATCGCTGTATGCCATGACTTGCAACAGCCAAAATAGGGCTTAATGTTTAGATTATTATAGGCTACTTTTAACACCTACTTCCTCCCCAAAAACCTGACCCATGATGATCTCTTCCCAGGGTGTTGACAGGAAAATTAATGAGGCCTATACATGGTGCACTTAGTTTTTAGGTGCATAGTTTACGCCCTACAACCTTAGAGTTATAAAATAATAAATAGAGTTAAATCCTATTTATTAAGGCCATCGTGGGCTACACTGCAGCTCTGCTCTTGCTGAAGTGAGTCCAGCCTCGCCCGGTTTAACTCATCCACATTTTTCCTAGCAGCTCCTCCTAAGCTGCGTAGAAACAGAAAAAAGTGGATGATCCTAAAATTCCTAATCAACACTGGTGATACAAAGCACTTAAAACTACGTGACATCTTTTTAAATGTCTTTAATTTTTTTTTTTTTTAGGTAAAAGCAAGTATTAGAACATTCAAACCCCGAGAAAAGCGCTTCACTGAGGAGAACCGCAAGTTTTCTAAAAAGGTGAAGCTAGTCTCAGAGCTAAGCTCTCGCATTTGTTTTGGAAAGATTTGAGTTGCTGTAGCACAGTTGTAAGAACACAACCTACTTATGCATAAAATGCTGAACACATGTAAACTCCATGTATTTCTGTATATATTAAGAGGTTGGTTTGTGTTAACGCAAAATTGCTTTCTGATCTAGTCTGCATCAGTAGTTCTGCTTTGTGCTTCCGAGTGGGGAAGATGATAGCTGTGGATATGGCACCGTCCGCAGCACCTAAAGCTCAACGGGAGCCTTATTCCCTTTTTTGGGGAAGGAAGAAACCAGGTCTAAATCAGCTATTTTAAAAGTCCATAGGATTTTAGAACAATGGCCATTATCTTATTTTTAAATAAAGGTGCCCTATAATAAGGCTAAAATTCTCTATTTCTACGGACTAATACAAAACATATAGAGAAGAGGTGCAGTGTTTTGATTACATTTCCTCTGGCCCTTTTCCTGAGACATTGCTATATTTTGAGAATTGAAGAAGATGAAGGTAGGTTTGTGTTACTGTTTTATTTAGTTTTGGCATAAAGACATGCTTTTTTTCCCCCTTTTTTTCCTAAGGGAGGAGGAAAACCTGGTAGGTTTGGGTATAGTCATAAAGCAGACAGGAGCTAGAGAGTGCCTCTGGAATAGAGGCTTTATTTGTAACATGTGCCCTGGCATGCTTTTGTAGCTTAAATTATCCCTGTTTCTGAAGCAATAGTAGGATATTAGTGTGTTTGATTAAACTCCTCTTCTCCTCCCCTCCTCCCACTCCATATTTATCAGATCTTATCAAGAAATGTTGATCGTGTGAAAAAAATCACCATGGCAATATGGAATACAATACAATTCCTTCGGAGCTGCTTTCTCTGGGAGTCCACCGTAAAGAGCGTGATAGCATTTGTGGTAAGTGGATTTCTTCTATTGCATGAGGCTAAGTGACATCAGATCTTGAGTGTTTCCATGCCTTCCTCGCCTCTGGCACAAAGCCCTCTCTCGCTTGCTGTTATTGGCATCTTGTAGCTACGGGGCTGCAGGTTTCAGAGCAGCTTGGGCCATGTTGGGCCCGGTGGAAATGGAAATTAGACCTTCAGGAATAGCATTTGTGTGCTCGGCGCAGAGGTGTTCACCAGCCTGTGCTGAGGATGCCCATGTCCATGGTAGCAGGTGGGTGACAGCACCCCGTAAAGGCTGTGGTGGTGTGATTACTCTGGAATTTTTTTTTTAAATGTGGTAATTGGGTGGTAGGAGAGGAGGGAGGTGGTGGCTGAGAGGGTGATGCAGGGAGATGCCTTTGATTTGGGTGATGCTGCGAGCTGGTGGGTCTTGTCCCTTCTGTCTTGTGTTGCAATGAGCCAGCAGTTTGCTGCAGGTTACCAAAGCCTGCTATGCCCATGTCCCTGTGGCATGTCAGCAGCTCTTCTGGCATCACCTGTTGCAGATCTGTTCTCTTGGTGGTAATAATACATTGCTTAAAAAAAAAGAGAAAAGGAAAAGGAAAAGGCTGGTCAGTGAGTTCTGCTGCGCTCTGCAAAGAAAAAGCCAAGTTCTCCACCTGCGTGTCCCACTTTTCAGCTCTCTCCTTTTTCCTCTTAGTAGTAAACACCCCATTTGCAGTTTTCTCATAATCCACTCAAGCACAAAAAGGTTTTGCCTGCTTTTTATTCTGTGGTGTGACATTTTCTTCATGCTTGAGATGTTTGGCATGCTATTAAAGGTTGCAAAACCGTTTTGTGGTGGTCCAGCGTGCAGAAAGAAAGTTTGAGTTGAGTGTTTATTAAGTAAAATAACAGCCACATCTCCAAAATTTCTTCCCCTTTTACTGTCTGAATTATAAGTCACTTAAAGGTTCTTCTGAGGAAAACACTTAAATGTATTTGCTACAGATGAGTGAAGTGGACCACCCCTGATTGCAAGAAACTCCAGAGCAAAAGACAGAGGAGCTGTCTTTCACCCTGTAGGTTAGAGGGATGATTGGCGTGTAAAAATAGGTAGGATGAGAGGGTCTTTTCTCTGTGATTTTTTTAATTCTTGTTGCCTGAAGCTTATTTAGATCATATCTAGAGTTCATGGTTCAAGAGCTGGTGGAGAGCAGAGCAGCTGGTACCTCACTGAGGCAGGTTACGCTCTACGGCTGTGCACGAGGAAATCAGACGGTTGTGCACACCGGGGCTGGAAAGGGAGGGACACGCATCAAATCCCGGTGCCTACATCCTACCCTCACCATTCAGCAAGAATCTAAACATGTACTTAAGAGATTTTGCACCAAAATACTTGTGACGATTGCAATTATGAGGTTCAGTTTTCCAGATTTAGGAAACGTTTGTAAGTGGTGAAGAGGCAGAAAAATAAGAAGGGTCTGCAGAAAAAGGAATTGATTCCTAGTGAAAAGGAGGTTGAGCACAAAGGTAGAAGGTTACAAGTTACAGATTATTAAGATCTCTGGGTAAAGTGAAAGTGGGTAGTGGGAAAGGTATAAAATACGTGACTGCAAGAATAATTAGAGCAGGCCTCCTCTACAAACCAAAATTTAAATCTATCTGACTTTTTCCACGTGGAAATATTTCAGCTCTGGCACATAAAATGATGTGCTAATTTGTATCTCTCGCCATTTCCAGTGTGTGTGTTAATAGTAAAAAAACCAAACAAATAAAAAACCCCAACAAAAACCCAAAACCAAAACAAATGCACACAGCATGGTAGGTGCAGCATCCCCCCCTCTCCAATTTGTGCATAAAATCCACTCTTAACAGGTTAAATAAAAGGTACATTAAATATTGCATTATTAAAATCATCATTACCCATCAAACATCATCTATATATCTTCAGTACCTGGCTTTGAATCAGCTTAGCCTGTACCATATTTGTCCTTATGGACAACCCGCTTTTAGCTGACACTGAAGGTGGGGAAGATGCGCAAAGTTTCTCACCCAATTTCAACTGGGTTTGTGAAACCGTGGCTGGTAGTTTAAGTGCCAGCCAGACCCTCAAACCATGAAAATGCCCGTTGCTTTTCCTCACACACATTGTCTCTTGGGCCACTGGCAATAAGTGTTGTGGCCGTATTCGAAATACTCCCTATATCTTCACTGCAATAATCCCGGAGATTGGGTGGTCTTTAGGACCCCTTCCCTGTCGTATTGCCCTTGGTTTCCCTCTACAGGTAGCCCACCCCCCTCCTCCAAGGGGGAATAAAGGGAGGGAGGAGGATGAAGGCAAGCAGAAGTCTAATTCTGTGAATGTTGTTTTCTGGAGTGATCGGACAAAACCCACTGCCAGACGGAAGAAATATTTGTAAGAGATCGTCAGAGCGTGGCAGCAGGCGAAGACGCGCTATCGTACACCTTCCTGTTTCAGTCTTCGTTACAGTGCACCTCCGTCCCCGTTCGTGCTGAGGGCTCACGAGCGTGACAAGGGCATAGCTGCCACTTCTGGGGGCACGAGAGAAAAAGAGGGACGAGTAAAGAGGGAGGAAACAGAGGACAGCACAGGCAGGACACAAGTGAATGAGAAAAACGCTATCACCATGTTTTCTCATTCACGGGACATACCATCCCAAGCTAAATTTCTTTGTTCGTGATGGTGAGAGGGGTCAACCCAAGAACATGCGAGTAGATTAATTTTTTTGTGCTGTAAAAACGAAACCGTATTTTTCATCACCGTTCGGCGATTTGAATCTGATGACTTTCAACCTGAGTTCATTGTATAGGCACAGAGGATGCTGATCGGGTCTGCTCAGGCACAAGTAAAATCAGAAATTTTTCAGGTTTGGAGGCTTTGGAAAGAGAGTCGAAAGACAGATGAGGTGAAATGCAAAATTTCACTTTTGGTGACGTTTGCCCTTTGCACAAAGGGTTTGGTGTGAATCGTGCTACGGAAATTCTAGAAAAAACATCCGGGGTTGGGGGGAAGAGTCAGCAGTAGGTTTTCTGGATTCTCTATAGTGTACGTTTCATCACTGTTCTGGTGTGAAAAATGGGCGCACGTGTTTGTGCCTGCCTGGGAGTATCAGGAATATTCCCACGTGTAGAAAGTGTTGCCTGTAGAGTTAATAGTGTTCATGTACCAGGAGGGATCTTAAAAGACTCTGTGTGTTCTTGTTCATGTACCAGGAGGGATCTTAAAAGACTGTATGTGTTCCCCTCTATCAATTCAGGATTTGAGGGGATTTGTAGATTTTTTAAGACCAAAAACTCTTCAGACATTCTACTCTGTTTATTTAGTTTTGGTGTAGTTATCTCGTATCCAACCCAATATTTTGTGTTTTGACTGAAATGTGCCTCAAAAAGGGCTGCATTTTGAAGACACCCAGAGATGTAGTCTAGCTCATCCCTGTATGGTTCCGCTCGTCTT
>NW_010553077.1:0-751 GCF_000687285.1 Phaethon lepturus | reverse complement strand
CTCTTCAGAGCCTATCCTGGATAATTTCATCCCAGTTTCAAGGGCAAACATGGTTTAACCTGATCCTCATCACTCCTTCCTCTTGTCACACCTTTCTCTGTGGAGACATCACTTCCACGCTGCATTACTGGTGTCCAAAAAGCTGGAGCTGCGTAGTGAAACGTGCCTGGGGGAATGCGCGCTCGCAAGTCATCTTGTATAACTGTGTGATTATAAGCTGTTTGTTTTTTCCCACTTATGCGTATGAAAGCTTGTGTTCTTACCTTTCTGATGCACTTTTAAACCAAATCGCTGTTCCTTTCTTCTACTTGCAAACACTCTCTGCCTGCCCTGCTCTCCCTTCTTCCCTGGTCGTGGAAGTTAAGTCCATAATAACTGAATCATTCTTACTGCACAATACGTAATTTAAAAACATTGTAAAAGTTAATTTTAGCCACAGAATGATTTTCATGAGGAATTATGCATCACTGCACATTGTGCTTGTGATTTTATAGAACATAATTGCACCTTCTATTGACAGTTTTCTCTGCATTAATGGTAATTATGTCATTTAATGAAATTATAGTAATTGCATTAAAAAAACGATAATCCGGTGCAAATTAAAAGGATATATTGAGTGGAATTTTTACTATTTTTTTTTTTTAAAGTTGGCACGATAGTTGCAAGAGACGTTGACAGGATCAGGCAAACGATGGGAAACCAGCAAACGATGGGAAACCACCAGCCAGGGCGGGTGCAAGCGGGAGCCGCT
>NW_010553076.1:0-437 GCF_000687285.1 Phaethon lepturus | reverse complement strand
CGGTCCAGGAAGGCCACCCGGCCCTGTGCCGTGGCCCCCGTCTCCACCGGGGGCGAATCCCCATAGCCTGGCACAGGACAGAGGGCACGAGTTGGGTGCAGAGCAGGGGGGCTTGCGCAGCCTGCAATGGTCTCTCCCCACAGGGCTCAGCCAGCTTGGCAAAAACCAGACACCCGATCAAGCCCCGGCGGATGTACAGTGACAGCCACATGCCAGCTGAGCCAGCCCCAGCCAACGGGTTTGGGTGGCCATGGAGGTTAACGTCCCAAGGGAAAGCCAAATCCCAGGCATGCTGCCCCAGGGACTACCACTAGCTCCTTAAAGAGGTCCAGAACCCACGGGCGGCTGAGGTGGGGGACTGGAGCTGCCCAGAGGGATCAACTTAAGTCCAGTGCCATGGTCCTACCAGGCAGATCTATTGCGACCGCACGGTAGCC
>NW_010553075.1:954-1457 GCF_000687285.1 Phaethon lepturus | reverse complement strand
CAAGCGGTACCCTCCACCCCACCCCCAGCGCTTTGGCACTGCCTGGGAGGTTATTCAGCGGTTGTTCGTGGGCTTTTCCTCAGCACAGCTCGCAAACCGTCTGATCCCCTCACCACTTGTTGCAGTCTTGGCTTTTGGCGCTTCCATTTTGGCTGTGGACCCAACGCTCCAGCAAGTGGCAAGTTAACCACTTCAGTGCCGCAAAGACCAAGCGGTACCAGGGATGGGGATAGCTGCAGCGCCG
The DNA here is from genome assembly GCF_000687285.1 of Phaethon lepturus. Lineage (NCBI taxonomy): Eukaryota > Metazoa > Chordata > Aves > Phaethontiformes > Phaethontidae > Phaethon > Phaethon lepturus. The sequence continues at coordinate 1,213 of NW_010553075.1, read as the reverse complement.
TAGTTTCATGCTTTCATGGCTATGAAGGAAAACACGTGCTCTTCATCTGAGCTAGGCATATGGTCCAATATGCATTTATTTGCTTTATTTGTAGTTTAAAAACTAAAATCCTTTCTGCTTCTTGCCCTTGCGACTGAAGTGCTGTCCGTGCCTGGAGGTTGTGCTGATAGCAGGTCAGAAAACCTCCTTCAAGATAGCTGGAGGCATTGATACGCTGGCTGCTAACAACTGGTTAACCGCTTCTTAGATATTTATTAAC
>NW_010553075.1:0-866 GCF_000687285.1 Phaethon lepturus | reverse complement strand
CCAAAACACTGTGATTCCATGAGTTACAAGAGCTCGTGGGAAAAGGCTGAGCTGGTCCACCTCTGCGGATACCAGTACAAACTGGAGCAGTCTGCTCTCTCCACAGTAAGTTGGTGCTGTGGTGTCACTGGTTTTAAGAGCCCCTGGGGGTCTTGAAGAGGCAGTGGCACAGGGCTTGCTGCTTTTGCCCCATCTGGGTGGGATGATAGTGAAGATAATGTGACGGGCGAAAGCCAGGTTCCCCATCCTTCAAGGATTTGGTTACGTGACGCCCAGGGATGGCCGCTGCCCGCCCTTCCCATGCTTTCCCTGAGGCTGCCCTTTTGGAGCGGGGCGCGGCAGCCGGACGGTCTCGGCTTCGCTCTCGCCTGCCAGACCCAGAATAGGAAATCTGCCTCCAGCTGCTCGCAGCAAGTGACGGTGACACGACCGGTGGCTCTAATTAGCCCGGCCCTGGGAGCGGGGCCAGCTGCGTGGGGGAGCGCAAAGGCACCCAGAGCTGGGGTGCGGCTTTCCGTGTAGCTTTGGGGGTGAGGAGGGCGTTGGTTTTGCTTCTGTTCAGGGTTTTTTTGTGGTTTTATGAGCAAACCCTCTGCTGGGCAGGGTCTCTCGCCCAGAGCACGGCGGCACCGGCGCCCCTGGGGAAGGCTGTTCAGATTTTGGGCGGGCATGCAGTGGCGGGTTAAACTTGGCCACCAAGGCTGCTGCCACCGTCCTGCTGGGTATCGCTGCCCCAGCGACAAGGCCACGGGGTTTTTCTTTTTTATTATTATTTTTGTGGTTTTTTTCCTTAGCAACCAGGGTGACGGCTGTGGATCCGGCTCCCAAGCAGGTCAGGCAGCAAAGCCTGTGGGAGACAAAGGGGG
>NW_010553074.1:32977-34275 GCF_000687285.1 Phaethon lepturus | reverse complement strand
TTTTTACCGCGGTGGGGTGGGTGTCCCTGCAGCTGCTTATTTGTAACACTGTTCTCACTCTTCCCTGCTGTTGTGGGTATGTGGAAGAAGATTCAAAGGTGTTTTATCCCCCCTGCCCCAAAAACTTAACTAAATGTGCCCAAATCTGGGTGCTGTGCTAGGGAAGGGGGAAGCAAAAGGCTTTTCTTTGAGGGAGGGATGGCGCAGGAAGAAGTGAGCTTGCAGCTGAACCTGGGAGGTGGATGGCTTGCAAATAGGCTATAAATAACTGCGAGTAGCTTGAGGAGAGCAGCCCACATCTCCTCTGGCTTGGGCATGCTGTGCCCATTTTCTTTGTTGATAGCAATTGCTAATGTGAATTCTGGCACTCCAAATCCTGATGCCTGTTGCTCTGATAACATAATTAAATCTTAGGAATGCGAAATATAAAAAGCATTGAGAAGAAACCAGGCCGCTAAGCGGATACTGGAAAGGGGGGTGTGGGGTGTGTACGTACCGAATGAGCAACGGGTCCCCTCCAGGCAGGGTTCCCTGCCTACCAGCTCACGGGTACGCTGGGAGCCATCCTGCCCTTCCCTGTGGGAAAGGGGGTGACCCCCAGGAGCATCTGCTGTCCTAGCCCCAGGCTGCAAGGGCTGTCATCTTCCAGGATTGAAGCACGTAACGTGCTCCTGAGGTAGGCAAGCGTCGGTCCTACCAGCGCCAGCCGCTTGGGTTCCTGCCGCCCTTGCAAAGCCTGGTTCTTCTTGGGGTGAGTGTTGGGAAACCGCTTTATTCGGTTTTAGCTTCTATTTTGAAGTGTTAAGTGCCTTCTGGAGGTGTTTTGGCCTTGGTGTGCACAGGGGTGGCTATGGATGCCCGGGTGCATCTGGCCACGTGTCACCGAATGCCACCGTGCAGCTGGAGACCATGGTGGAATGGCTTTTTCCTAGCTTGGGTGGTGGGGTGCGGGTTTGGATCGAGTGCCTCCCAGCCACTGAGGAGAGTTCATGCTGGCCCATTAGGGACGTCTCCAGGTGAGGTCCCCGGTGCTGTTGGATAAGCCTCGAAGATAAGCCTCGAAGGCTGTTAATGAGGGAGGTCCCCATGAGAAGTAGCTGGGGTGGAGGGGCGGGGGGAGGGATCTTTGTATTGCCCGGCTTGTTGGTAGTACCATCACCATCTGGCTCCTGCTGGTGCTGAGGGGTGGATTGTGCCACCCTGAGCTTTGCTTGCCCGTGAGCGTCTTTCTGTGCTGTTTTGCTGAGGAAGGCACACAGCAGAACATGAAACAGCAGCTGTTATCTGAGGGAATAATG
>NW_010553074.1:25452-32915 GCF_000687285.1 Phaethon lepturus | reverse complement strand
AAATAATGGCAGGTGTGACCCAGCAAAAAGAGCCGATGTAGGACAAAGCTGGGCTCAAGTGAAATGGAGTCGAGCCTACGGTGCAGTTGGTGTCTGAAAACGCCTTGTCCTGGGAGGAGGAGGAACTGTGACCGACCTGCCTAGAGAACATTTTGTCTCAAATGACTTGATGTTTTGTGCCAGGGAGGACCTGGCTGGAAGTGCCGTAGATTGAGCAACTTTGTGCAGCGAGGTGTCTTTCATACCAGGATCCCTCGGTCTGGCTGTTTTCTTACTTTTTGTATGTGGGGATGAGCTGCTGCAGAAGGTCGCCGAGCATGTTCCAAGCGTGCGTCCTCTGCGTGCGTGCCGTAGCCCTCCGCTCTCTTCCTGCCTAGCTCTTTTCATCCCAATTAAAAAAAAAAAAAGAAAAAAAGAAAAAAAAAAATTGCTGATGCCGTTTAACGGGAGGAGAGTGAGCAAACACGTTGGTTATTGTAACCTGTTTCCTGTTCGTTGTTCCCTCTCGTACAGCTGCACGCTTCTGTACACAGCTGGCTCCTCTGCCGTTTCAAAATGATCTGTGGCAGAAAAGTAAAATACTTGCCAACCTGGCTTTAAAAACAAACAAAAACACCCCCCCCCAACCCCCTGATAATATTCTTGATGTGCATCAACCTTGTACGTGCCCTACCCCAGCAAGAGGAGTTGGGCACAGGCGGGGATGAGGGCTGGAGCTGCTGCCAGCCAAAGCAGCCTGTGCCGGGCAGCGCTGCCAGCGTTTTCCAGCGGCAGAGGGTGGGCTCTGGCATCCCAAGGGGTTTTGAAGGTTTCTCCCAAGGGGTTTTGAAGCAACATGTATTGTAGACCTCAGGACAGAATTGCTAGGGAAAGGGATGTTATCAGTCTTAATAACATAGGAATTTGGGGAAACAAAAGTTCAAATGACGACCTTATCCACAGGTTACTTTTCCCTGGGGATATCTCAGCCCACACACTAGGTACTCTCTGTTCCCCAACCTTCCTTATCTCTCTCTTTTTTTTTTCTTCTGTGCTATCCAGGTGGTGTTACGAGCCATCTGCTGCAGTGATTCAGCAGAATCCGTTTAGCGCTTTCCCAGAGAGGCCAGCATCTGCCAGGCAAAGGGGAGACCGTGGGGAAGCCCGGCACATCTGCCGCCGCGTCTGCAAGCGAGGTCTGGGGTCAGCCCCTAACCTCCTCCCGGCCGCCCCGCGGGGCGCAGGTTGTGTGTGGGGGAGCAGCGATCTCCACCTGCGTCGTCGTGGCTTCGCTGGCTTGATCCGGGTGGTTAATTATCAAATGGCTGTTTTGGCTTTGGCCGTGGAAGGGAAGAACCTCCCTTGCACTTTGTGATGTTCTGCGGTGTCCGGCCGGCGCTTGGCAGGCGCTGGGCTTCCTGGCTGGCACAAGACGGGAACGAGACAGTGCCATCTTCGTTCCCAAGGTCGTACCGAGAGAGCTTGGACTCAAAAGCACAAGTGTGTAAATACATGGTCTCCATGGTGGGGGAAATAAGGGGCTGAATTGCCCTGTGGGGCAATGGGGCAGCAGGGCTTCGCAGAACAAATGCTACATGGGGCTGGGCTGGGCGCAGAGAGGGTGATGTCAGTTCTGCCTTGGGTATCACAAATTCCGCTCACGTGCCTTGGGGTATGTCCTCGAGTGTGAGAATTGCTTGAATTTTGCCCTGGGATGGCGGGGAGGGTGATCTTTCTGATAATACGGAGAATTTCATTAGCAGTGCTGACTCCCCAACCTATTGGTGAGACTCGACCTAATGCTTGGCAGCGACTGCCGGCAGATACTGAGTCAGTGTAAAACGTAACTACCTGGCAAGGTGTTTTGAAAGCTTGTACACATTTGAGCCTCTGGCAAGAAACATAATACGTCTTGTGTTCAAAAATCCATCACATCTGTGCAATAGGTTATGGCAGTGAGCACTGAACAAGGACCAGGAATGGGTCACAACATTTCTCGTGTACCAGAAGCCACTTGTATTTTACAGACGGCCAGCCACATCTGAAGAAACAGAAGCTTCTCTCTCCCTTACTTTGTAAATCAGGTAAAAATATCTTCCTTTTGGTAGACCAGGAGTAATCACAGTGACTAGGTCATCAACCCTTCTGATGTCTCATCAGCTGTCAGAAGAAACTGGCTTCCGTTTAATAAGTTCCTTAGAGATGTTCTTACGTATCTAACCATTTTGTATCTGAAAATGTTTTGTAAGCAAACGCTTTCACCCTGCTGCTGTCAAAGAACATACACAAAATCCTTGGAAAAGGATGGGAAGAGACTTTGTCTGGTCTGTCCTGCTCCTGGGCAGGGCAAACTCAACATTATTTTTACCTGACAAATATGTATCTAACCTGCTTGTGGGAACCTCCTCAGGCAATCTGTCGCAGTGCTTACTTGTCCCTTAGCCTGGGAAGCTTTTTTCCTCCCCCTAATTTCTAGCCCAGGTCACATGCTCTGATGCTTTTGTCTTTCCAGGTGGATAAGGAGGGAGGCCCTACCAGCAGCGTGGTGAGTGAGCTGTAAAAATGGGCTTACGTGGTGAACTGACCCAACCTATAAACTAGATCTGGATGCAGAGTCTTGGGCAAAGCAGCCAAACCACAGAACAAGCTTATTCTAAAGCCCTCTGGGTGTTTTATTTCGTGGGCAGTAAAGATACAGGAGGCCCCAGGGTGTAAGCTGCTGTCTGTAGGTGGGCAGCATAAGAAACAAGCCGTTGGGTCAATGCATGTCGAAGTGCCTTCTATAAAATGTGCAAGGTTAAGACCTCAGTGCTGTATTTGTTCTTCAGAAAACTCTTAGGGACCTACCTCTGCTTGATCAACAGCAGGCTGTGTTCTCCTGGGACTTGTCTTAGGCTTTTGCTTAAGGTAGAATTTTTATCTCTCTTTAATGAACACCATTGAAATTTTTAGGGGGGAAAACCACAAATGTGGTTGCCTTCCCTTTTTCTGTAGTCTTCAAACTGAACCTCTGGTTCTGACTTCAGAAATAACCCAATTAACCTTTTACTAATAATATTAATTTTTCTTACATTGAATCAATAGGGGGGTGTGCAGATACATCATGCTAGGACAAGAAATGCAGGGGCCAGGCTACAGCAGGGGTTGTGAGACCCCTTAGACTGGAGCTGGGCCAGTGTAGGACAGCGTAGCGTGGTGTTGGTAAGTGAATGAGGTAGTGAACGTGATGATCCTTCCTGCGTTCTGCCCTGTAAGGGCCAAGTGCTTCAGCTGATGTATGTTGACAGTATGGTGGAGAAATTCACTGCTGGAGGGGAATGGGCCTGGCGCTGCTGGGGGACTGCTGGGAAACACCTGGTCTGTGAGACCTGGTGCTGCAGGTACCCGCATCTCTGCTCTGGGCTGATGGAAGGGTGAAGCGGGATTGATGCCTGCTTACCATCATCCCCTGGTCTGGGCAGCGTTCTGTCTCCTGGTGCTTCTCCTACGCCTGGCAAACAAACTTTCAACTCCATGCATCTGAGGGAGCATGGAAAGTTTTCTGAAGCTCAAGTTTATGCAAGTGGTTGAGTTTTGCTCTAGCTGGGTCACAGCTCTGAGGGAGCTTGGCCAAGCTGCTCAGCTGCTGCCCTGTCTTAGTTTCAATGCCATGAAACTGGAGCATTGAATTCTGTTCAGCTCCACGTACCCGGAGGTGGTAGAGTCTCAAGCATCTGATGTTGTCTTGTCTGGACTTTCTCAAAGCTGGGGAAGAAAGGAGCTGGAGTCAGTGATGCCGTTCAGTGCAATAAGCCAGGGATGGCAGCGCTTGTCTGGAAGGGATGCAGGCAGATCTTCAGGCCTTTCACAGCCTTTTGGGACTTTAACACGCTGTTCTCAACCTTACTGAGTGCCTCATTGCCTAGGACGCAGCCAGCAGTGCCTGCAGCTGGTCCTCCATGCCCTCCTGCAAGGGCAACACTTGTCCAAAGAGACAGCGAAGATGGGAGCCAGGCTCCGCGCCCAGCAGATGATGACAATTTTGGAGAGGGAGGAATCTGGAGTTGTAGACTTGAACACAGAAAGGATGATTGGTTTTCGGACTAAAGCACAAGGCTCTGGGCATGACCTCACCTTAAAATGATGGTAACAGCACTGCTGCTGCTTGTTGCTGGGGCTAACAGGTCCGAGGTGCTCTGGCTCCCGGTAGCACCAGCGGGGCAGAGAAACTGCAATGCTTGCTGAGCTCTGCCTTTAACTCCTCGCCGTCAGCGGAATCAGAAACTATTGTTACCTCTAAAATTAGGCTAAAAAGTCACCCGAGACTTTCAACAACAAAAGCCACCTGTTTCGTTTGACTCGGGTTTTTTAAGCCTTGCTGCTTGTAAAACTAGAATTTAAAAGATCAGACAACACTTTGTTCTACAGTATTTGCAAACATCAAAAGATGCCAAAACTTGCCAAACGCTGCTCTGAAGTACGGTATGAGCACAGCACCTTCCTTGCGGTATTTCACTGTGCCTCCAGTAGCATACCAGCAAGTTCTTGCAATGCTTTATTATTCACCTTCAAATCAGATGTTCTGGCTTTTTGTTTCATTTATTTCAAACCCAAAAACAAATGTCAACTGCTTTCAGAATAAGGAACCATAGGAGATTCGTCTTGGAAAATGATTTTTTTCAAAATGTGCCTTTTTGTGTGTGTTTTTCTCTGTTTACTGGGTCTTCAGGGTATGTGATGCGGCTGTGTGCAGTTGATGGAGCACTGGGGAGTGCAGGGAGGTATCAGGAATGTAGCTACAAAACCCGAATTTGTCCCTCAGGATGATCTCATGCACAGTCATGGTATCTGGATCTCTTAATTCTCCTCTCAAGTTGACATATCTAAAAGCCTTGTTGCTAAAATGTCAGTGCCGGGAGTTTCCCTGAGAGAGCCTGTCTCCACATCATGACCTGGCACAAACTCCCTTAGCTTTTACAACTGCGTGGTGTTAAAGGCTTCTGTGGAAGAAAAATAGATGTAGTGAGACCTCTTACTGCATCGCTGGCTTTCGGCACTGCAGCCAAAGCTGGCTGATTCAGTGGGGTTTAAAATATGATTTTTTTTTTAAGTTTGTTTTTTGTTTTTACTCTGCTAAGGAAACTAGTGGATTTGCAGCTTTTCACGTAAAAGTCTTCAGGTTTGCCATCCCTGTAGATTTTCATGTGTGGCGGTACCGAGTTGCAGGAAACACCACGCACTTTTCTGTAGGAAGCGTCAGGTTCGTTGGCCATATCCTGCGAAGCTCTGCCCCGGCGGGGCAAACTCCAGCGCAGCGGCACAGGCTTTTGCCCACGTACAGGCTGTTGAACGGGCTCTGACGTCGCACAACTTCCAAGCGGGCGCAACGGCGTCGGCTACCTGCGTGCCTCTCCCTCTTCCTTCTGTACTTTGAAACCCCGAGGGAGGGAGGGAGAGCGGGGAACGAGTAAGTCATCGGGAGCAGATGTTGCACAGTAGCAGCGAAACAAATATTTTGTGTTTACGCTACTTCCATCCAAGGGTAATGTTAACACCGACGCGTCTGCGTTAACTTGCCCTTTCCTCAGCATAATCCTGCTGCAGAGCCGTCGGAGCTGGTTATGAATAAAAGCCTCCTTGGAGAGGGGTGAGCACGGAGCTCCCAAATAGGCGCAGTTTGGTTCCTAATTCTGCGAAGCGCGTTGGTTATTCTCTTGCTTCTGTGTCATTTCTTCCCCCGCCTGACCTGTTCGCTCTCCCCCCGCTGCGCGTGGCGGTTTGCTTTGCATAAGGAGGAAAGACTCTACCCAGGACACTGATCCCTCCTCTTCAGTGTTCCCTACCTTTTTCTTACTGATTTACTTCTTTTTTTTTTTTTTTTTTTTTGGCAGCTATTCCCCACCCCCCCGGTGTTTCTGGGTAAGAAGTAGAAACTCTAGGTAGGTTTTTATTAATTCTTGATTTTTTTCCAAAGAGATCTGCCTATGCCTCTCTCTGGGCTTTTTCTTATAGACCACCCAGTGCACAGCTGCCCCTCCGTCCCCGTGTCCTCAGCTCGGTGGGCTGAGAACGCCCGGTTCCCCAGCCCTGGAGGGTATTATCCCCGTGGCAGCATCTGGCTCTTGGCAGGCTCTGCGGGCAGCCGCGCCGGCGGGGTTTGGCCATCCCTTTTAGCTTTGTCCTGTGGTCATCTGTCAGTTGGCTCTTCGGGCTCCCGTGTTCTCCTCATGCCTTTTCTTCTCAACAAACCTCTTAATTCGGAGATGGTCAATGAAAGCTTTGAGAATGCTCCTTGACATTGCTCTTCCTGAGGCATTTCTTTTGCTTTGCTCCAAAGTGGGACTTTCAGCAAATCTTTATTTTATTGTAACAGTAGCAAGAGGGGAAAAAAAAGCTGATGAAGTTCCTCGTAGCTCGGTGGAGTCTGTTAGTGTCAGCAGACAGGATAATTTACTCAGCCGATTGTTCTGGCTCTGATTATTTACAGTAACCCTAAAAGCATTGCCTCCCTCCCCAGGAAGGAAGCACTGGTGGCTTTAAACAGCAAGAAAAGACTTTAAACAAACCAAGAGTAAAACACGAAACACCAGCTCTGCTGCTCCTCTTGAAAACAAGCGTGTTTGGGGACAGACCCTCAGCTGAAGTAAATCCCGCCTGTCCCCGGGGTTGGGTCACCGCGCACCGTTTCAAAACCGGCCCCCAAGGATATTACTATTCTCTTCTCCATCTATGAATAAGCCACTTAGAGTGCGTAGCTGCTATATTACAATTTCCTAAGAGGTGCTGGCATCTGAAGAGATTACATTCCATTGGCCCCTGGGATGGAAAGAATGAGTTCAAGAACAAAGAATGAAATCCTCACTTCTGCGCTCAGAAATCTGATATTTGCCAAAGGGTAGGGGCAAGCCGGTAGCCGGACCTCAGCATTGCCCGTGCTTTGTGGAGCCTTCTCCTTTTCTGCCAAAAATTGGGCTGCACTGCACCATCCGTAAAACTAAACTTAATAACGCTCAGGCTGAACTTGGTGGGTGAAGGGAAAAAAACCCCAACAATCTCTCCCCTGAACTTTGTGACGCCGAAATGCGTAGGATTAACAGCTCTGCAATCCGGCGTCTATTTGCAGGACTGGCACGGTTCGTGCCGGGGTCTTGGCAGCCGTCGCGCGGCCCCGGCACCTTGCTCCGCAGAGACACCTTCCTGGGTGGGAGGAGGATGCTGAAGGCCCGGCTGCCTGCCAGCCCGCGTTGAACCGCCACGCAAATTGCAGCGTAGCTGCAAAAAATGGAGATCGCCCACTCCTAGCAGTCTGTGCCATCGGCTGTCTGGCAGGATTGATGGTTGTCACTACTGAACACTGCTGAGCTGGAGCCAAAATCGAATGAGTGGATGTCCTCGTGAGCCTGCTTGGGGGGGGAAGAAAGCCTAACTTAAAAAAGGCTAAGAACTTATTTTCAGTCTAAAGAGGCTTGTTCCACTTTGTAATTGCTTAGCTGGGGAGAAGGGCT
>NW_010553074.1:0-25421 GCF_000687285.1 Phaethon lepturus | reverse complement strand
TGCTGCGTGCAAAAGTGGAAGGTCACAAGTTTTCAGCTGTCTCTCCGTGGTACCGTTTTGGGGCGGAGGAGACAGTGTCAGGGAGGAGAGAGTGACTCTTCTTGTGCTAAATGGTCCCTGGAACCAGGAGGGATGTTTAACCATGGCCAGCCCCCATCTTAACTGCTGTAGTGCAGCACTGGTTGTGGCAACATGGGACAGGCTGATGTCCTTTAATGTTTTTCCCTCTTCCCCCACGGACACCCAGGCCTGGGCATGCTCTAGGTCACAGTCGTAGCAGGGGCTGATGCGTGATGAAGCAACTGGTTATAACTTCCTTGGAAAATCATAGAATAGTTTGGGTTGGAAAGGACCTTTAAAAGTCAACCGGTCCAACCCCCCTGCAACGAGCAGGGACATCTTCAACTAGAGCAAGTTGCTCAGAGCCCCATTTAACTTGACCCTGAATGTTTCCAGGACAAAAAGTGGGGACTAGGTTTCCTGAATCTGAGTGGTGTAACCAAAGGGTTTTCACAAAATCCTGGTAGAAACGTGGTGTTAGAGCCTGGTTTGGCTGTAACAGCTGAATTGAGCTAGACCTACACCAGCAAAGCAGAGATCAGACCCTAGTTGTCCGTAGCCCTAGTATGGGGTCTGCTCACCTTTCAATCTCCAAGTTGTTTACAAAACAGACAAGAAGTATCTGGACCAATGTATCCTGAAGGGTGAGAACAAGCTGGAGAATTCTGTGCATCAATCTTTGCTCCTTCACCTCTTGAAAGAGGGACAAAAGGAAGGAAAGCAAGCCAGAAAGGAAGGAGGCATGCTTCCTTTTCTCCTCTATGTTGGAAAAAAAATTGCTTATTCTTCTGCCTGCTTCCTCTTTCCTTCCCTCATGTCCTTAGTGTGGTAAGACACAGAGAATAAAAAGTGTTTTCCTGCACCGTGTGTGTCAAGTGCCTCTCCTGGGATGGGAGTGCTCTGGGGTGCTGCTCTCTGGGCTGGGGAGGGCTGGGTCTGGTCCTGCCTCTCCCATTATTCCCCTTGGTACTACTGGTAATTTTGCAGGGGGGGGTGGGGCAAATCTGAACTATCCAAACTAAATCCGTGGGCCCTGCAAGAAAAGTGGTGCCACTATTCTTGAGTTACGCCAAGAGATGCCATGCCAAAGAGTGCCTTCGAGCATGCCTGAGCTGAGGAAAAGCCTCCCGCCTGGTGATGTGGCCACTCCGGGATGCGACTTTGTTTTCTTCCAGTGTGGCCTGAGGGGATTGATCCTGGCAGCGAAGGCGGATGCTGCTGCGGAGGCATCCTAGTGCCTGCGGTGGGAAGCAGTGAGGGGACAGGGGCACGCTTCTTTCTGTGGCATTAGCAGCACCTACGTTGCTCATTCCTGGCGCGTACCAAGTCGTAGAGCTAAAATGCATGGTATTTACTGGCTTGGCAGATAGCACGACTGTGGTTACGCGTGCTGCAGAAATTCGTGTGTTTGTGATCTTGCTAAGATGCTGAGCACCAGCTGCCTAGTCCTGCCTAGTACAAAATGAGTGGAGAAATCAGCCAGAAGGATGCAACAGCAGCAGCAAGGCAGGGACCACGACCCCAGCACTTCTTTGGGGCCGCATCCTCCGAGGGACAAATCCCTCTCTGCTGCCCCAGGCAAGGAGGTGAAGCTTTCCTCTTCCTCGGGAGCTGCCTCCCTGCTCGGCCAGCAAACTCGGCTCTTTAGATGGCCTATAAATAAATATAAATAAAGGAGGAAGCATAGGAGCACTGTGCCAGGCCAGCACTGCCACGACTTACAAACCTAAATTACCCACCTAAGTCAAGTTCTCAGTTTGGAGGCTACCTAAACAGTGTGTTTGAAACAAACACTTCCTACCTCCCTGTGTTGGCTTCAGGAAGGATGCTCACCCCACGCCACCTCTTCCCAGCTGCGGTCCCAGGTCCAGCCCGGCTTTGCAACCCCACAGCCACCTTCAGCCTGAGGGATCCTTCCATGGCTTCTCTGCTTTAGAGAAAACCATGTCCGAGTGTTGTGCCTACCCCCGGGCAGGTGCACAGAGGATTAACCAGTCACTTGTTTGTATCCCATCAAAGATGATACTTGGTTTGGTTCCTTCTCCTTCCCTTTTCCCCGTTAGGTTGGATGGTATCTTTATATTAAGTGGCACAAGAGAAGAATGAAGATTTAAACTCATTTAAACTTGAACATAGCCATTAGTTAAGCAATTAAAATTAAAGGGTGAGTTAATGGGCAGTGTCAAACATTCAGAGAAACATCTGTTGTAATAGAAGTCTGCCTCTTAGCTGATGAATAATTGATCCGCTGTTCGTCAGCACCTAAGCCCAGCCAAAGTGGCTGTGCCAGCACTGCCGGAGCATCTCCAGTGCCCCCTCCCCAGTCATGGGATCCAGGAGAGCAGGAGGACCCGGCCACCACCACTTGAAGATACATTAGGAAAACCACCTGCGTTGCATCCCCTTGGTTGAGGCCATCCCTGCCGGGTCTTTTGTTGGGATTAGACGTGTTATTTCAGGTCTAGAGGAATTGATGGTCTATTTTTAAGTCTTTATTAATGCATGTGTGGATGCATGCAGTGTCTGTCTGGACACCAACAGTCAGGGATGTAGATGACTCAAACTGCTTTGAATTGTATCACCAAGCTAAATTAACTTGCTTGTTGGCAAGCAGCAGATGTGGGTGAACATCTTCACTAATGCATTGAGGGCAATACAGTAAATATTGACCGGAGTTTGGCAGGTAAATAGCAGAAACCGTTTGTGTCTTGGCTGTGGTAGAGCCAATAATGCTGAAGTCCGTTCGGCAGTACTGCCATAGAAAGCCCCCTCTCCCTAGAATAACAAACAGCAAAAGATATTTGGGGGAAATCTTGGGTCCTGTGAAATGAAGGAGAATTCTGCTGTTCTCAGCAGTAAGATGGGATGTTGCCCTGCAACACCTGGCCCTGCAGACCCACCTGGGAGGTGCTTCTACACTGCGCAGAAAGTGGTGATGGAGCATCCACCAGCATGAAGGCGACACGGCATGGATGTGCTCCCTGCATGAGCTGGGTTTCGGCCAAACCAGGCTCTGCATGGGGGTCAGGAGTGCCTGAACAAGGTGGGATCATAAAGCAGGGTCTAGTCCCCGTGCTGAGCTTCTCCACATGACCCACTGCTGAGGCTGGGGCTGGGAGAAGTGCCAGAGTGACCCAGAAACCAAATTGAGGGCATGAAACATTTGTTGCGTGGGATGTGGGAGAAGGAAACACAGGTCAGGGAAGATTCTTGACATGCTGTTTTGCATATTGCCTCTTAATTCCTTAAAAACAGTAGGCCTGTTGTGCGATTCCTCAAACCTTGTGCGTGTGCAGAACTGCAACAAACTCAACTAAACCAACAGCAGCTTCTTGCTCCAGTGCAAAAAGGACATGTGGTTATTAGCAAGCCAAGATGGGCCACCTCACCCCGGTATTGGGGTGCCATGAGCACAGGCTTCACTATAGAAGGAAGTTGGGAAAAAGCGGTGGGAAAAAAACAGAAAAAAAAAAGGAAAATTAATTTGAAAGTAGCTCAAAGGCGAATGATGACAGACGTGGGTTTTTCCCTCATCCTCAAACTGAGTGTGGTCACGTTTTTACCCTTTGAGGTATGCGGCAGTAATATCCATTTGGCTATTTGTTAGAGAGAAATGTAAAAAAAATCACCTCCACACTCCTAAAGAAACGGGTTGTATTAATATTTGGTTTTCATATACTCATCTCTCTTTTTTGTTTCCTCCAGACTGTCTGCAGAACTTGAATTTGTGCAACAGTCCAGGTTTTCTTTAAAATTATGTTAATCTGCACTTGCATCATAGGCATAAAGAAAGGGAAAGAAACTGGGATGGAAAAATTATCTGCGTGTCTTCAGCTGGTTTTATCTGACAACATGCAGAATGTGGAGTTGAGTTTCTTCCCTCATCTCCCCCTCTGCAGGCAGAGGCTGCTTTAGCATCTGCCCGCACTTCTGCTGCTGCTTCGAGTTCTTTCTCTGCTGCTTTAGACTAGAGCAGCTCTTTTCTCGATATAAAATTGTCCCTGGATTATTGTCAAGTGTTTGATGCCTTGCTCCAGTTCTACCTTTCATTAACTCATCAATATTGTCTTTAATGATATGTGAATGCAAACAGACCTCGCTTTGAAGCCTGTGTACAGCAGGCAACAAATTTGGCTTGTTCTGGAGCTCTTTGAGGCGAGTTGTGTTTAAACAAAATTTTAACTGCTGAGGTTATGAACGTGCATAACTGCCCATCTGAATGTGTGTGGGACGTGTACAGAAAAGACATTCACGTTGAACTTACCATGGAAACTTTTTTAAAGCAAAGATAACTGTGAAGATGGATGAAGTAGAGAATTTTTTATCCTAAAGGACTTTTGTGTGAGGAAATGAGACCAGTTAAATAAGGAGATTGTATTCAAAACTGTAATTCAGCCAGTCCAGCTCCCTCCCCCCCGCAGAAATACCCCAAACATTTTCAAACTGCAATAGCTAAAAACACCCCTTCAGAAACTAAGAAAAAAATCTCAAAACTCTGACTTTTGAAATTTAATTATTTATATGTTTGGCTGTATTGTAGAACCAAAAGTGTATTTTTTTACTTTACCCCAAAGATGCATATTCATGGCTCCATCTCAACTAGAACTTCAGCATTGTCCCTGTGGTGATATGAATTACACTGATTCCATCATAATAACTTGGTTATATTGTCTTGCCCATAAACCTACAAAAATCATAATTGTACTTTCTTTCACCCAAAGATTTAGAACGGAGGATCTGTGAAGAAATCTCTGCTAAGTGGTTTAGCTGAGGTTCGTGTTTATTGACTTAAATGGAAGAAGATTTGAGCCTCGGGAAGGCTGCTGCCCTTCAGATAACTTCCCCAAACACCACTTTTTCATGTGTAGTAGCCAGATATTTTCTGAGCTGACTTCTTTTCGGCCCTTCTGTTTACATCTACGGATAACAAATGGGGATTTACCCCAGAGCTTTCTTGCCTCTGACGATCATTTGTCCCTCACGCACCACGTCTTCTCAGGGAAGGGAGCAAAGCAGTGCCAGGTTATCGCAGGATGCGGGTTACAGGAACAGCTATTTTAGCAAAGTGGAGTTTATGCATGTGAATATGGGATAGCTGGGAGCTGCCAAGTAATCTGCTGTAAGCTTACCCTGTACCTGGTTACAGCAAAGGATTTGGGTGGTAATGCTTAATTTTTAATTGTGTTTTTGTTAGGATTATCAGCTAGTTATTTCATCCCCGTCGGTAGCGGCTGGGCAGGGAGGAAGGCGAGCAGAGCTGCGTGCCCAAGGGCATCCTCTGCCTCGCGTGGCCGAACAGACGCCGCGGCATCCTGCCGGTGGGGACGAACTCGGTGTCTGCCCGAGCTCCGCAGAGCCCAGGTACAGGACTAATCGCCCGAAGGAAGGAAACTTTCCGGGAGCCCTGCGGGACGGGCTCTGCTGCTTCCTGACCCGCCTGCTGCCTTTTCTGCCCAGCACGTGCAGCTCTGCGCCCCGGGAGAGGGCTCGGCTTGGGCACGGCCGGAGGTGCTCGGCTTGCTGCCGCCGGCACGCGCGGGGAAGAAGCAGGTGGAGCCGGGAGCGATGCCTTCGTTGGCCGGTGTCAGCCATGCAAATGAGCATGGAAAACCACATTGATTTAGCTTGTGGGTGGCCAGTTTGCCTTTTTTTAAGTTGTCTTCCTTCAAAAATGGGAGAAAGACTGTGTTTGGAGGCCTGATATGGGGATTCTTGGCATAGCTGGTGCGCTACTGGCTCTTGGAAAGGCTGGACTCGGGCGTGTGACCTCTTCTACAAGGCTGCTTTTGGGTTTCTCAAGGAAAAGATGGGTGTGCTCCACCCTGCCCCATTCCTGGGGACCACCTCTGCCTTAGGCTGAGGGTTGAGCACCTATAAGGAGGTGGCAGCAGGAAAGGGGGCCTGAGCCTTGCTATGGTGTAGCCATGTCCAGGGCCCTCCACCCCCGGCCCACAGGTTGGTGTGGGCTCTGTTGTTGCCATCCCAGCTTCACTCCCATGAGAGAGGGGCCTGAAGCTATTCAGACCAGACCAGGCTGGTGGGCTTGAACCAACTTCTGTCCAGAAGCTGCTTATGCTCCTTAGGAAGAACAAAGCAGGGGCAGTGCCAGCTTTTCCCTTCACCCCTTGGTCTGGCTTTTCCCAAGGCGCCCTCAGAGCCACCAGCCCCTGCAGACACTTGGGAGGAGAAAGTGAAGTCGGGGAGTGAGGAGACCTCTTTGCATTGCAAAGACATCCTAGAGGTGCTGCTGGGGAAATTCAGAATAACTACGCTTCATTTCAAACTAAAGGCGGATTGATTTGGCATCTTCTTCTGAAAAGCTGTTTGCGATGTTAGCGACTACCCAGGCAAAATAGAGGAGAAAGGTGCAGCTTCCCAATCCTTGGGTGTTCTCCTCTTGCCAGCGACTGACAGCTCCGCTCCGCCTGTCATCTGCAAACAAGCTGAATTCCTCACCGTAACAACAGTTGGAAGAATCTGGTTTTATAGCCTAAAAACATGGGTTTGGCCTTGGCCTTTTTTGGTAATCTGTTTGGAATTTGGTGGTGGTGGTGATCAACAGTTGTTTGGCAGCTCGCTGGTCTTCACGCAACAGCTCGGTGGTCTTGGGCTATTTCCAGCTCTGTGCATTAAACATTGCTTTCCCATGATGCAAGGAAAAGGGTGCAGTCGATGCTAAAAGGCAGAAAATTTAAACCTGATGAAAGGAAATGCTTTTCCACACAATTAGCCTTTGGGATTTGTTACCACATGGAGCTGCTTAGGCCAAACATTTAGCACGTCTTTTGGGGAGGAAAGGGTATCTGGGGATTTATATGAAAAACAGATTTGCCGAGGGAAAAGATTCTAATTCGAATGAGGGGTCTGAAGGTCAGAGCAGGAGTCTCAGCTTCAGTTTGAGTGATTAAGATGCTCTCTGGACTGCAGCAGCGTCTTGAATTGCAACCTGCAGTCCCAGGTGAGCATCACAACTACCAATTACACCCTTAATGTGCTTTTATAATTGCTTTTCCTACCACCAGTTCACCCAGAAGCACAAACTTCCCCACTGGAGGAATTTCAGCAGTGGTACAGTTTACGTTACCTTCCTCCTCGGGGCCAATACCCACACTACGATGGACTGGGCTTGATGGTTTCGTGTGTGGGCAGCAAAGGCGTTGGTAGCTTTCCCCGTCCCTCCAGCTGATGAGTGACCCTGGGAGAGGTCGAAATCAACTTTCCCTTTAGACAGGAGCAAAGCACAGAAGGTTTTGTGTATGAAACAAGTTTTGCTGGATGGACTGTCAAGGCTGAAGTCTGGAGCAAGCCTTGCTCTTAGGAAAGGCTTCTCCTGGCTGCAGCCTTGCAGCTGCTGGGCCCCTGAAGAGCCACCTGAGCTGGAGTTTTAGCATGGTTGCTACGGAGGCGGCTCCTCTAGTCACCTTGTGTTGAAATTAATGTGGCTTTTTATGGTGGGTTTTCCTTTCTCTTTTGTTTTGAGAACGCCAGGACCATTTTTAAAAAGCAAAAATGTCCCCTGGGTATTCCAGCTCCCTCTGAAATTACAAGCCCTTCGTTCAAAATATTTATTTATTATTAGTTTGCGTCTCACCTGACAGCCTGAATTTGCATCCAGGTGTTTCATTACACTGGATTTGTTCCAGTGTGCTGCAACGGGTTTCATCCTGCAAAATGAGGCAGTTTGCTGAGAAGGGGGTTTTTAGGGAAAGTCTTTCAAACTAGCAAAATAAAACCAAGGCAGAGCAAGATGCTATTGCCATTATAAACAGGTGATTGGTACAAATACAAATCTCTGCAGAACTTCTCTCGTTACCGGGGAGGGAGGGAGGGCACCGCTGCAAATCTGGATTATACATATAGGTGTAATCTTGGCTCAACAGTAGCACCTGGGTACTTAAGGTTGTTTTAAAATCTGCTGGCCTCCATCCTCCAGGCTGTGAGGGCATCTTGGACCCAGCAACACCCCTGCGATACCCCAAGAGGGGCCGGGAGGACGGAGGCTCCCACTTGCACCCAGCAGCCTGAGAGCAGAGAGCCCCTGAGGCTGAAATTCAGGATTTTCGCTGCGTCCTGAGAGCTCCTGCCTGGTGGGACAGGGGTGCTGTGGTGGGGTGGGTGCTTCTCTGCAGTGCTGCAGAAATGCACAACAGCCCCAAGTTTCTTCCTTCCTTGCTGTCTACGATAACGATTACAGCACAAGATGGAAATACCCTTTATCTGATATTTTCCCCATATTGTCTCTCAAAATTATGTCCCAGGTAATGTATCATGAATAGGTGATTAAAAAAAAAAAAAAAAAGAGCTATTTGGCTTGTCTAAGTCCCTGCCTGAATGTGTATTTTAAATGTATATTGAGCGGTAATAGCATTGAAAAAGCAGGGAGGAGTAGTTTTTGTCACTACTTTACTTTGTCATTTACATTACACTTTCGTCCCTATGTGAGCGTTTTCTTCTTATCTTTTCTAAGCTTTGAAACACTGTCTAAGCCTTGGCTAAACCTCGAAACACTCTCCGAGCCTTGAAGCGCTGCAGATTGGGAGTGGAAGCGAGCCGTTTGTCTCTCACTGATGACCCAAGAGCATCCTCTAGTGTGTATTTAAGGTAATACTGACACGTCCCTCGCCTGGTTGCCTTAGGAAAAATGATATTGTCAGAGCAAAGGAGCAAAAAACCTGCATGAATTCCATGGTAAAAGGCAGCAGACGATGCTAGCTAAGGCAGTAAATGCAAACGCAGGCAGTAAGTGCTTGCTCCCACGCAAGGCTGGCTTCAGGAGGAGTTAGCACTGAAAACCCCGTGGGGCTGAGCCTGTCTATGGGGCAGTTGGGTAGCTCTCATCTCTAAAACTGAGCCAAATTGAGAGCCAGCTATTTCATAATGTTAAATGTATTGACGAGGCCGGGTATATTAAAAATGGAAGACTTGCTGCAGACAAACTCCTTAAAATGAATTAAAATGCATATTATGTGCTTATAGATTACAGTAATGTCTGTAAGGGGTGTGTTTTGACTATAAATGTATTTTGCTAATTAGAAAAGGTAAGTGAAACCACCTTTGAGGTTGTGGGATTTTTTCTTTTGCCATGAAAACCTACTTTATATTTTCAGTAACAGTAAGCAATTTTTCCCGCACTGGGACATTTTCATTTTCACTGCACTGTGAAAAGTGGTGTATAATGAAGAGTGCAGCTAAAGATTTTAAAAGAGCCATTACATGGCTATTATGTGTATTTATGCTATTATGGTATTATATGACACCAATCTAGTCCCTCTGTGCCTTTTTTTTTTCTCCTGTAAAATGGAAAAAAGGCTAATTTCCCTGCCTCAGAAGGGAATAAACCTATTATCCTGAGTGCTCAGGTAAAAGACGATGGAGATCTGTATAAATGTTACAGGTGGGTGGACACGTGGCCAATGACAACATATTGCCTTCCAATGTCTGGACAGGAGAAATGATGCCATACTTTCCTTCCCCGCCTCACTGCACCTTAGCATTTTGGCTTTCCTCAGCTAGTAAACTACCCCTTTCCAATGAAGTCACGGCACCGACACAGTTTCCTCTTGTCACCTCCTTTTGCAGAAAGTCTACTGCAAGCCCGACTCTGTGCATGCACAGTGCATGTTCATAGACTAGATCATAGACTGGATTGGGTTGGAAGGGACCTTGAAGAACATCTAGTTCCAACGCCCCTGCTAGGGGCAGGGACATCTTTCACTAACTAGATCAGGTTGCTCAAAGCCCCATCCAACCTGGCCTTGGATACTTCCAGAGAGGGGTAATCCACAATTTCTCTGGGCAACCTGTTCCAGTGTCTCACCACCCTCACAGTAAAGAATTTCTACCTAATATCTAATCTAAATCTACCTTCTTTCAGTTTAAAATCATTACCCCTTGTCCTGTCACTACACTCCCTGATAAAGTCCCTCCCCATCTTTCCTGTAGGCCCCCTTTAAGTACTGAAACCACCCTGTTAACAGGGTAGTTGGTTTTTTTGGTTGTTGCTGTTGTGTGCTAAAAGCCTGTGGCAAAACATTGCTGAAAACTTGTGCATTAAAGGAAGGCAACACATACGCTCTGATTTGAAGAAGAGCAGATATTAGGGCAAATAACACACTCTGTGCACAAACTTGAAACGAGCCGAGAAGAAAGGTGAGATCAGGACAGCCACAGGTTAGATTAATCTCACCTCAGTGGGATGAAAAGCTTTGAAAGAAACTTTGAAGGGCTGAGCACTTACCACATAGAAGCAAATAGCAAATGAGATAACATCCAACAGAGTTTACCCAAAGTTGACCATGCCAGCTTAACCTGTCAGCTCTCTTTGATAAGAGAACTGATCTTCCAGATAAGATCTACTGCATCCATACATTACCCACCTTGCCTCTCAGAGCAGTTGATAAAGCGCCATTTGGGAAATTACTCATTAAGATGGGAATTAGTAAGAGTGTTTTGGTGGGGTAAGGAACTGGACAGGGCAATGTGAGCAGGAGGGAAGGCCTTGGGGGAAGCTGCTGGAGCAGTTCCTCAAGAAGGAGGCTGTGAAACCATTGCCAGTACAGCAGAGCTGGTGTGTGGGGCACAGATGGAAAGAGAGATGGAAGGAGAAGGGGATATAATTCAGCTGCTGTCAAGCTCATGGAGTAACAATGGAGTCTCTTCTGTAAAATGGGTGCTTGACACCTGGGAACAACTGAGAAGGAAAACACCTCAGTGCCTCCTCTGAGCCACCAACATGCCATGGCCCTGACGATGGTGTATTCACTCCTAGGATGCAAGGGGTGGGGATGTATTTCCAGAAGATACAAGGTGGGATAAAGGCCATGGTACAGAGGTTGGAGAGACTTCATCTGGGATACTCTGCTCAGTTTGTGCAAGGAAGAGGAATGTACAAGGAAGCAATGAGAGAGGAGCACCTGAAGGTGGTGTGGCCACTGAAGGGAGCCATCCTGCCATTGAAGACCTGTCCCAGGCTGAAACAATGTGTTTAACAATGTGTTTTGTTCTTTTTTTTTTTCTTTTTATTTGCCCAATGTGACTCTTGCATTAGCACAAGCAAGCAGTATCTGGGGTGGGAAGCAGCAGCCCTGGTGAGGAAGAGGAGGGATGACTATTTCCAGGATGGTGTCTCACTGCACAGCATGGAACATGCTCTTCCACCATCATCTCTCATGCAAAAGATATTGGAGATGGCCAGTGGAGCCCAGTCAAGCAAACTGGAGCTGACGAGGCCATGGCCACATCTCTGGCCCCACTGCTGTGGTGCAGTGTGGTGCAGGGACCACATGCTGGGAAGGGTGAAGGTACTGGCTTCTGGCTTCAATGCTGGCACCAGGATCAGCAGATCCAGGTTGTCCTATGAGCAGTTTTGGCTGGGAATGAGCTAGCTTCCAACTCTTGGGGCTGGAAGGGTGTTCCTGTAGGGATGAGTACAGGGAAGAGAAGCCCAGAGTGATTTTCAAGGTAGACCCTGATTTTATCTGTGGGGTGTTGCGATGTGGTTGCCTGAGGTTAACAGAGGACCAGGCTTAACCTGGGAGGTAGCTAAGCTGTATACTACACCTAAGGAAATCCATGCTAAAAAATTTAAATGGGGAAGGGAAAAGGACCTAAAATTTGAGAGCATTTGTTTTTCAAAGGAGGACCGTGAAATACCGAGCAGTAAGAAAGTCAAATAAGGCAATTTTGAGTGAATGCTCTGAAAGGAACTGATCATCTGTGCATACCCCAGCAAGCGTGGCTGTCACAGGAGGGCTCATTTTAAGGCATCCCCCGATCCTGTTTCACCTCTGTATCACATCCTAGACACAATCATTCAGCTGCAGAAGCAATTTCTGTTTCTACCTCTTTAACTGTAATGGCATCACTATGAGAGACAATTCCTCACCCATCTCCCTCCTTCATGCAGGCACAGTTTTCAGTATAAAAGGGACTGTGATAATTCTTGTATTTATTTTTGGAAGGAAAGATGGCTAGACAGGTATAAGCCACCTTTACACTGGTGGGCTGCATTACAATAAGTTTATTTAGTTTTCAAAAAATAGAGTTCACATTATCAAAGATTCCTTAAGGTTGGGTTTTTTTTATTAAGCTATACTAGTATATATACTAGTGTATACAAATATGTATATTTTTACATTTAAAACAAATCATTGCAATATTCTTGTGCTCCCCTGCTGTACATAATCGGTGTTGATTCTGTGCTGCTGAAGGAATCACAGCAAAAGCAGGAACTTAGAAAATCCATTATGCACAACAGAATCTTAAAAGCCCTTATTTGATTTAGGCATTCTCCAAATGATTTTCTAAATATAAATATCTCCTGATGTGATCAAATATATGAAGGGACAAGCTATTACAAAACTTGGAGAGGTCTGAAACCACAAAATGTTGAGCTCATAATTGACATAATACCTGTTATAGGTGAGGTTGGCAGTGCTACTTCTAACTTCCTCGCATAAACCCATTTTCACTTAGTTATATTCTGTTCAAGGCTTAGTCATCTAGTCATAGATTGTAGAGCTGCAGCACAACAGTGGTGAGGGGAGGTGTTACCGGAGTAATTCATCCAACCTTATGCAAAATCTTGCAACCCCTGCCACATCCCATTGAGCCTTGCTGAAAAGACCAGTGGCTTAGCTGCTGATGGAAATGGGTGTTGGATTGGGTGCTGGTAAGCACCGTATTTTCTTCCACTCTCTGTGTTAACGGGTAAAAACAGTACTGCCACCCGCAGCACTGACTGCCGCTCTGCTCTCTAGATGTCGAATGATGCTGCACCTCTGCTGCTTTCTCGGCATCTCTCTGCCTTTTGTCTTTCTAACCAGTTTTTTACCCATCCACCCAGCCTATGCTATTTGCTTCACGCCTGCTGCAGGAGGGGGGGCTCAGGAGTCACTTCTGTGTTGCCCTTTGGCTCCTTGGTTTCTGTCATTTTTGTGGAAATCCATCCTATTTTCCCAACATCCAGCCCTGTCCCCAAACCCAGTCTTCTAGCTGTGCCATCTCCCTTCAAGTCTTAAGATATCCAGAAGCTGCTTTTCTCCAGCAAAGGAGCTAAGCTTGATTTATAAAGTCTATGGTTGTGATCAGTGCAGGTGACTGCTGAACTTCTTTTAATCCTCGCCTTTTCCCTAGAAGGCTTAGCAGTTGCAAGATCCTTTGCATTCACCTCGCGGACTTGCTGAGCACAGCGATTGCGGTGGGAAGCCTTCCAGAGCCACATCGCCTTGTGCGTGACTCAACTCAGGTGAATCATTGGCGCTTGGTGCCAAGAAATCACAGTAATTGCATAAAGGCCTGAAGGAAAACTCAGTGCAAGCCGATCTCCAACAGCCTTCAGATGCAGTGACCCCTTCAAATACAGGTGTCTTAAACCCCCTCTGCCTCCACCGTGCCGGGGAGCCCGCTGTACCCTGATAAAGGAAGGCAAAACATGGCCCCATGTGCCTTATAACTCTTTGGTGGAATATTACATTGCAAATGATAAAAATTATCCCGAGTTCAAGGAGAGGTTGGGCAGATTTGCAAAAGGCTGTTCAGCAGAGGGAAACCACACAGACCTCAGGAAGCCCCTGAGCTGGGAATGGCTGGCAGCCAGGCAGTACCCACGGAAAGAGGTGTTTTTTCATTTTTCTCCAGGAACGTGCTTTGGCTGTGGCCAGAGAGGCACTGTTGCCTATGTGGCCCCTCGCCTGACAGGGTATGGCCATTCCCAGAAAAGCCATCGCTTCCCAGAGCACGTGTGAGCTCTTGCTCATCATACACTGGCTCTGCCTGCTCCGCCTGCGCGTGGCTGCCCTCGGTGGGAGCAGGTCCACGGGGCATCAGGAGCCTTTGTAGTCTGGACCTTCGTGCCTTGCGTCAAGAGCAAAGCAAAAGCTGGTGTGCTGCCCGAAAAGCAGCTGGCGGTGCTAATTTTAGGTCAAGAGCTTTAAGTTTCCCTTCAAATAGCAAAAGCTGCGGTTTAAGCCGTTCCCTGAGCACGGGGCGATGTGTGTCCCTGACAGACGAGGACACAGCGTGTAGAAACGTGCCTCGCTGAAATCAGCAGGAGCTTACCCCTTCACTTGAACGAGGGGCTTTTCTGGCCATCCCCTACCTTTCCATGCGAATGAGCAGAGACACAGTCCCACGCAGCCGTCAGCAAATCCTCCCGTCAGGAGCAGCGAATTTATGAATTTTCATGGTATCCATTAGTAGTAAGCAGAAGTTGCCTTGAGACAGACTTTTTGTTAATTAACCTTCTGAACACATACTTTCGTTTCTAACTGGTGAATGAATTCGGTGTTCAAAGTCTTTCCCACATGCCCCTGCTTTTTTCTTTTTCTCTTCCAGGTTAATGGCTTTGTAATCCTTCATGGACAGTAAAATAATTACCAGGAGGCAAGAGCGGGAATTACACAGAGCAGAACAAATCCACGTGTCGGACCCTCTGCTAATGTAAATAGATTTTGAGGGATCTATTCCTACGAGATGAGGGTGTTCGAGACCTCTCCTGCCCTTCTTCCTCCCCCAAAAAAGGAATTCGGATCGTAAGTTCTCAGGGATGTGAAATCTCGCTGTGTAAGGATGTCAATATCTCCATGTTTATGTCTCGGCTTTTTATTTTTATGCTGTCTAGCAAAAGCAGTCAGAGCACAGATGAAGCGCTCAGCTGTGCTAAATACTCCCAGCATGGCTGCTGTGGTGACCAAAAACCAGAATCCCACACGCTGAGCCTCTTGCGCTCCCGCGGGCCCGTACAGGGCTGGGAGGTTTCTGGGTGCCATGCCCGAGAGGACGTGGCCCAGCCAGCGGGAGACCTCCCGATCCAAGAGGGCCGGAGGGGATCTGGGGGCTCCACGCGGGCACCGAAATGGAGCGGTTTTTGACCTGCTGCCGCATCCGACCAGCACTTGTCCTCTGCCACAGCCGGGAGAGAGGCCCCGGGGCTGAGCTCCTGCCCCGCACACGCTCCGGATTTCGTATAGCCGGAGGGACCAGCTGCAGCCCGGTTACGTGATGTTATTTTTTCATAGCCAGTTGCAGCGGAGGCAGCGGTACGAAACCGGCTTCAGCTGGCACTCCTGTAAACCGTTTTTTTAACTGGAGTCGGTTTTACACGAACCGCACAAACCGCTCACCTTAGAAAAAGCAGCGGGGTGGTGTTGGCTGCAGTGTCAGGACCTGGTTACACTTCTGTTTCTTGTTGAACCTTTACCCAAGTCTGTATTTTACTTAAAACTTGCCAGTTTGCCAGTTCTTAATTCACTTACCTGACCCTTTAATGTTATTAGTTATTATGGTAATATATAATGAGATTATTACAAATGATCAAGCAATCTACAAAAGGCCTTACATCTTACATCTATTTAGTAGCTGTTATCAACCAAACCAATAATTTAAGGAAAAGAGAAAATCAAGTTTCTTTCACAAGACTTTTTCCCTGTAAATTGTGTTGACCTCCCATTATTTCCACTGACATTCTTTATTTGCTGACTTCTATAGTAGTATTTCATTACTTTGCCCAGAATTGCTAAGCTGACTGGCTTAGAATTACTTCAGTTGTCCTAGTGATATATTTTTAATGATTTGCCCAAAATGCAGCATTTCTCCAGTCCTCTAAAACATTTGCGGTCCTCCAAGATTAAGTGGGAGTGGGTCAGAGGTCCCTTGAGCCAACTGATGTCAGTTGGGAGGGTGACAGTTGTCTGGGCCTGTTAAGGTAATAACGTTTATCTCTAGTAATGCTGTTTAATAGCCTCCTTTGTTATTAATGGGATAGAAAGTGCATTGTCCTTGTGACATCAGTGCATGATCCTTCTTGTTCCAAATTCGGAACAAAAATATTTATTGAATATTTATTCAGTCCTTTTCACATCACCATCAACAATTTTACTATTCCTAGTGATGCAATTGCTTTTGAAGCGAGCATCATCTTACATGTAAACTAGAGACAAATGCCAGCTTATTGCCCTGTTCTGTTTAATGTATTTGTGACGGATTTAGGACCTGATTGTTCAAGGCTGCAGCAATATGAAAATCCCAAAGGATCTTCAGGGGTAACTCGACCTCCCAGGATGTTGCTATAGAATCATAGAAAGCTTTGGGTTGGAAGGGCCCTTGAAGATCCTCTAGTTCCAACCCCCCTGCCATGGGGAGGGGCACCTTCCACTAGATCAGGTTGCTCAAAGCCCCATCCAACATGACCTCAAACACTTCCAGGCAGGAGGCATCCACAACTTCTCTAGGATCTTTGCTACTGCCTGCCAAAATGACTTCAAAGGTTGAAATGGGCAATGACTGATGCAGTATATGGTCTTATTGATTTTGTTATAGCTAAAAATGGCTGCAATTCAAGTTTTAAATTAGTCAGAAAGGCAGCACAGTACTTTCCCTAAGCCAATAGCATTCTTAAATATATTTTATAACAGCGGACATCTTTCATACAATGTTTTTAAAAGCTGGTTTCTGTGCACCATCCACTCTAAGTGCTTCTAATGTAAAAAATTAACCAGTTGTAGTGCAGAGATGGAAAGTGTCTTAACTCTGATAACACAACAGAGACATGGCACAGAGCTACAAAAGTGCACCGTGAGGAAGTGTCTGATGGCCAATGACATCATCGCTGCTGCTGTTAAAGTCTACGGTCTACGACCTGACCTTGTGATTAGGGCTCTGAAGGTACTGACATCACTCCACGTGCGTTATGTTACATCAGGTGGACTTCTCTCTTCCTGGATACTCTTGGACTCAAGCTGTGTGCTGCTGTGAGCTGGGCAGTGGGGAGGAGGCTGTCTCTGCTGCGCAGAGGGTTCCTGCGGTGAGAGCAACCCAGTCCCACCAGCGCAGTGCCTCTCCTCCGGCTCACTGTGCGTGGGGCTGTGCAGCACGCTGGGAATGCTACAGTCGCTCTCGTCCTCCAACCCTACCCCCCTTTTCTTTAAGGAAAGATAAGAAGCATATTTTAGAAGATAGCTATTTTGGGTGGTTTTTTTTTTTTTCTCTTTGAAAGCTGTTGTGCCCATTTCTGTTTGCAAAGGCTGATCTGTAGGGGCGAGGAAGCCTAAGTCACACTTCTGTGTGACTTTTTATGCTGCAGGGTGGAACAAAGAAACCTGGCAAATAGTTGGCCAGTGCACTAGTCAGAGTGCAAAATGCTTTCAAGTATTAACCGGAAATTTCAAAAGTCCTTTTGTGCCACCAGGACAGTATTGTATTGCTTTTTTCCCTCCCTTCAAATACTTGCAAAAGACATTTGCATAGAGTTTGCTGAATTCACTGTGAAAGGGCATAGCAAGCTCTGCGCAGAGCGCGGTTTACCTCAGCTCCTCTCCTTGTCCAGACGTGTCCCGAGCAATCAGCTTACGGCTGAAAAACAGATCACAGGACCAGTCGAACTACACGCTGGAGAATTTCCTATTCATCTTCTCCTTATGGTAATAAGATGACTTGTTATAAATGTGATCATTTGGGTAAAAGACTTTGCTCAGTTTCTTTTTTTCTGCTCAGCTATTACCAGTCCATCAAATAAATTATAGACCATGTCATCAACCTTAACTATACCACCATCTCTCTCCCCTCCTCACTTTATTGTCTTCATAGTTAAATTCTAATAAGAAGCTATCTCTAGGTTACTTAGGGTCTCAAAGGGATCTGATTTTCAACCTTGTCAGGTATACATTAGCTTCTCTTGAATGATTATTTGTATTGTAGGAGTGCTGAGAAGCTCAGTGCAGAGTACAAAGTATAAGAGACAGTCCCTGGCTCAAACTGCTTGCAGTCTGCTTGTGTACCAGATGACAGGTGGGAAAATAGCTGCAAAGAGGGACAACTCTCATGCCCTGACTCTTCTCAGTCTTGTACAACACCTAGGTGTACAATCTGCAGCCTTTTTCTTCCTCTCCTTACATTTTCTTTCATGTTTGTTTTTTCCCTGACCATCCAGTCTCAAAGCAAAGTCCTCACTTGGAGGACATCTTCATGGCATCTCTCTGCTGTGCTGGCTCCTCCATTCTCCACTATGTGTTTGAGCTGATGCATATGCAAGCCCACGTACTGAGAAATGTCTGATGTAGAGTGGGGAAAATAACCCTCGAGAATGAATGAGAAATTAAGATGAAATACAGTGCTAATGAATGTCTCTGTATTTAAATTCAGCTCACAGTGAGTGGGCAGAAAGCTCTAGGATGTTTCTTCAAGATCTCAAGAGAAGAAATTTAACCTGTAGCAGCTTGTGGCAAAGGCAAAATGAAGCTAGACATGACTGAGATGGTGATGTGCTGTGGAGAAGTCTCTGCCCTGTGATGTGTTGCAGAACCTATTCTGCATGTCTCAGTGCAAAAAAGGATGGCTACAGCCCCTTAGTGACATTTAGTAGCATAATCCATTCTCATCCATAAGTACTGGCCTGTTGGGCAGGTGTGACCAGCACTGACTGGTGTTACAGTCACTCTTTTTTTCTTAAAGGCACTATTTGCTGGTGTTATCTGCCTCCTTTTCTCTCTGGAACTGAGAGAAAGAGCCATGGAAGAGCCCAAGTCAGTGAAAAAGAGGGATCCTGCACAAATCTGCTGTGCCCCAGCGAAAGGAGAGGCATCAGCCAAAGCTGATGACTGGATCTACCTCTGAAAGCTCCTATACCCTCTGATATTAGATCTGGCCATATCTGCTGTGAGCTACAGCATGGTCCTTCTGCCTGCAGTGGCCAGATGTGATCAGCTCAGAGTTATTTCTGCTAAAGCTTTTCCTGCAGAAAATGCAATTCATTCCCAAACACTGAAGCTGATCTTAACCATGGCGGTTGGATGGTGCTGTCAGCTCCCAGCAGGCATCCACCTTGTAGGTATAGGTATTGAAAGGGCCCAGAATTTTATTAATCTCAAAAAATACTACAAGATGGTATTTTTTGTGGAGGTGAGAGGTACTCTGAGTCTCTTCTGGACAATTTAAACAAAGCAGCCTGTGTGCGTAGGAAGTATGCAGTTGCTTTGTGCTCGGCAGATAACACTGTGGTACCTCTGGTTCTTCTTCAGATGTCACTTCGCCTTCCTCAGTCAATTATCTCACCTACCCACGACCCATTTTTGTGAGTAAATTTCACCAGCATGGAAATACCCTGGAACTTGAGACTTGCCAGGAGTGTTGAAATCATAGGATGATCCGTGCCCAGCTTACCTGAGAGCTTGTGTTGGTAGGGATCACTCTGTTTACCTGAAACAGATGGAGCTTCTACTTATAAAATCTGTGGCGAGAAGGACAGCCCCAAGCACATTTGTGCAGTTAGCTAACGTGTACATTTTGCAGGGTTTTAAGATGATTTACAGCATGTGGATTGCACGGGAGTTCAGGTACCTGCTGATTAAAGAAGATTGTCCAGAAGTATCCTGAAGATTTTAAGAATCAGCATGTAATGAATCTACTACTACTATATCTCAGAAATACTGCTCTGCTGGTCTCCTGGTGTCTTTGATTCTCCTGTGGTGCTGCTAATCCAACTGTTTTCACCAAAGAAATAAATATTGCTCCAATGAGTTCTTATAAAATGCCTGGCAAGCATATAAATCTCCAGCTGATGGCTTGTATGCTATAAATTACTAAAGCTGCCCCCACAGTTGACCCCATCGAAGCATGCTGGCTCTTCCTGACACTGCAGAACTTTTCATCCATATTCATAACGTTCTTCTCCACCATTCTCAAGTGAAGGAAGAGCATCACTGAAGATCAACACAGTGGAATATGGTTTTAACTTCATAGGGCAGAAAATAGGTAAATCTCCAAGTGATTTAGTAAATGATTCCCTGCAGGCAAATTATGAACCTTCTCTTCCTGTAAGGCCTTTGCCACTACAGTGGGTGTTACTGTAGACACATCCTTCAATTTAAAGAGAATTATGACTTTTTTTTTTAAAGTATCTGTTAAATATTTCATCAAAGCTTTTCATCTCGCAGGCAAAAATTATAATGCAATAGAATGCAAGAAACCAAGAAGATAATTTCAAATAGAACTGACATTTTCATGAAACCAGAATGGTGTGATCTAGTATTGGTTAGCAGAGCAAGCACTTGGTTACAGGGACAATAGTAATGATTCCTCTAGAGATGCAGCTGTCTATTGTAACCTAAAATTTCTCTTCATTATTTGCCTTATTTATAAGGTCAACAAATAAAGTTCATCAGTCTTGGATTTCCAGTAAAATACATTAACTTGACCAAAACATACAGGAATGGCTTCTTTTTCATGAGTCCCCATTCACCTGCTGCCGGTCTCTAAGTCTCGTCTTAATAAGCCTCAGGCAAGGAGCAGTTCATAAATCAGTGAGCTTCTGTTGAATGACAATTTCATTTTTCTGTAGTGTAGACTTGTGCTAAATTTGAACCAGGAATTTCATCCTCTTTGTGAATATCAATCAAATGTCTCCAGTGAACTAAATATCAAGAGGATTTTCCTAGAAAGGCCTGAAATTAATCCAATGGGAGAAATTCCATAAAGCACCTTCTGAACAGGCAAACCTCTGGGACATTAGCTGCAGTGAATGTAGTCCCAAAGGAAACCTTGGGCTGGGTCTGAAAATGGGCAAGTGCATGAGCGGAGTACTAGGGGAAAACCAGAGGTGGTTACTGGAGCAAAATTGCTTAAGGAAATCTTGCATCTCTGGTATTCAACCAAATATTCTTGCCTTACATCATAAGAACAACCACAGAGGAATGGGGAAATTGCTCAAGGTTCGGAAGGCAAAGTACAGCCCTCTGGCCATGCATGTTGCATTGGATTCTCCCGGCCCCGTGAAATCATTTTTTCTGTCTAAGGAGGCTTGCAACCTTTCTCATAAGAAATATGCACATACATGAAAATTAATTGAATGAATAAGCGGGAAAAACCTCATGATCTCAAGCTGCCCATTGTTCCCATTCTCCCACACAGGAGTCCTCAAAACCCTGCTGCTTCTCTTATGAAACCAATCAACTTTCCCTGAGAAGCTATTTCTTTAAACGTGATACTGAAATAGCTCCGACTTGCCATAAGGTGATTCCTTTTTAAGATGCCATACCATACAACCATGTATCATCTGACCTAATCTCATCAGACAGCACGACATCATCATTGCTGAGCTTTTACTAATTAAAAATGCTAAATATGAGATCAGTTAAGCATATGTTTTTAATTCTTTCAGCAAAGTTTTATACCACACAAATCCTAGATGAGACATTCTGACAATGTTCACACTACACCAGCTCCACTCTTTTATTGCATTGATATTTCTTCCTGCCCCTCCCCCGCCAAGTTATGAGGGTCATAAATTAAAAATAGCTCTACAATTTAGGCTACATAATAAAAAGAAAATAATTTCTGTGGCATCGCAGGGGAATAAAAGAGGATGACTGGAGAAGGCCATACCGCACATTTTGAGAAGTGTTAACACATACCGGGTTTTATTTTAGTAAATTCCATAGTAGTAAAATTAGATGTCATGTTGGTACATGGGACTATGTTGTGGGTGAAAAAATAGAGGAAAAACTCTCCAGCTGGTATAAAACAAGGACACCAAACTGAAGCCATTTTGTGCAATGCTACTATACTCCAGCTAAGAATCTCTCTATAGCTGGTTAAAAATGGGTTAAAAACACTAGTCTGGTAAAAATCCATCCTGTAGAAACATCCAAACGACAGAGGCCTGTCCCAGTCAGACTGTATCTCTGCGCACATTTATGCAAGTGAATAACCATGCACATGAATGGTCTTATTGTTTTCCAGTTGACCAGGCAGGATTGGGGCCTGTTCCCGGCTGTACAGGAGACGGGAATGTTGGCAACCAGCACAACTGAGGTATTGGGCAGTGTGAAAGATTGATGCTTAGACAGAGGGGAGGGGCAGATTGCTTTTGCTGGTCCAGACTCAGTTCAGCGATGTTGTTACACCAGTCTAACTGAAGTTAAGATAAACATCCATACTTTTGACAAATACCCGGTCATTTAAAAATCAATCAATCAATCAACAAGAAACAAACAAACAAACAAAAAATCAAGGGAAAGATTTTCAAAATGGCACTTAAAAAGTGCTTATTCAGAAGGGGGATTATTTGCATTTTATGATGATCCAGTTTATGCTGATACACAGAACCAACCTGTTCTCAGGGTCTATAGGAAAGGGCTCCATCCCACGCTTTCTGTTGGCGGGCAATAGCACCATTAGCTGTATAAAGGACACAGGTTCAGACCTGCAGTGTCCTCTTGCAAAAGTCCACAGATCTTTCCTGCTCTCATTAAAAATCAATGCAGAAATCCTGATCTGAAGTGAGAATGCTGCAGGCATACAGCAGGAGTGTACGCAGCTCCCTGCAGCGGGGCCCTAAGAACTGGCCTGGCTGCGGTTTTGGCTTTCCGGGAAAGAAAGTCATCACCAGGGAGCAGAATTCATTCGAGCGCAGAAGTGGGTTAAGAAACCCTGCGTGAACTACTTGTGAACTTCTCTTGATGCATCTCAAAGTAAGTTAGCGAAGAGCAAATGAAATAATCTTGGGGAATAGTGCCTGACGACTACTTCTACAGTCTCTTTGATGCAAAGCAGTCAGGAATTCATGAGCTGCACATGTGCCTGTGAATGTATGTGCATGCAGCTGTGCACACTGGATTTCAGCCAGCCTGTGACAGGTTAATCAGGCAGAGTTCACCTAGCAGTCCTGCATATCTTTACTCATAAACTACCCATTATGTGAATTTCTAAGCAATAACCCAAATTATTTCTTTCCCTTAGCTCATGCACAGGGAAAACTGCCCCTCAGGGGTGAAGCTACATGGGATATCTTGATCAGGCTATGACCAGTCTGGAACTGAAGCCTCCTCTGCAGCAAGATGGTTCATGTTTGGGAATTCTGTCAAAAATCTCCCTTACATCAGAGCATGGCAGAAAAAGCTTAGTTTATTTAGTTCAGCTCCTCTGGGGATGGTGGAATCTTTTTTTTTGAAGCAGGCATCTAAAGGGGTTCTACTGCAAGCTGTGATAGCTGTGGGTTCAAAGTGTCAGACAAAAGGTATTTCAGTAGAGCAGAAGACCTGATTCAACAGCTCTGGATACAGAAATCTGGCTTTCCTATATCCCTGTGACCTGCAGTTATGCTTCTGCCTGGACATTTTATCTCACCTTCAGACTCCTTGTTTACTGGGAATACGAGTGCTTTGGGACAGGGACTGGTCCTTGCTCTGCATCTGCACAATGTACGGTACAACGAACCTTCAGCCACCTGGGTTGTGCGGATTAACACAGTCGTGGGCACGTCCTTTGTAGTTGAAGGTGACAGTGCTGTAGATGAACAAAGAGAGATTTGCATGATAAGCACCTTCTGTTGCAAACTTAGTGTGAGTTGCATTGTGCTGCTGCTGCACCCAACTTCTTGAGGTCTTTCCCAGGCCTCCCCTCCTCCCTGTGGGAAGAGAAAGTTTTAAGACACTTCTATAGTATCATGCTTTCAAAAGCAGTTGTTTGCTTGGTCAGCCCAGAGTGTAAACTAGAGCAGCCTACAGGTTGCAGTGGCTGCCAATGGGGCTTGTTCCAATAGGAACTAAAAATCGAAGTATGGCAATGCAACAGCTTCTCTTTCCCACAGCACTCTCTGCCTGGGATTTAAAGATGACAGTGTAGCACCAGGCTATTCTGCAGCCCCCAGTGCTCTCACAATGCTTTGGGAGGGGTGAAGAGAAAGGAGAAGGATGGATTCCACTTATTAGCTTTTTTATTCCCTTTAGATCAGTGGAATAAAACAAAGAGCCTGTAATGCAGCATTCAGCCAGGCCCAATGTATTAGCCTAAACTACATCTTCAATCAGCTCAGAAGACACGTGGTGGGAACAGGAACTATTTTTCTTCTCTATAAATAGTGAAGTACTGACTGCTCAGATAAATACATATGTATAAATCAACAGTAAAACCGGGCTTAAAGAGAGACTAAAGCAAACACTAACCTTTTTACAGTAACTTATAACAAAGATTTGCCTAGATGGCAGGCTTGTATAAAGAAGTAAATTATCCCACTTCCTTACAGCAGTATAGAGATGCTTTACTGATTGGTTCCTCAAGCAGCCTCTCCGGTAAATAGATGTAGTTCCAGAACAAGTGAATAATATTCATAAAAACTTAGGCTATAGGTCAGTTAAATCAATAATAAAATATCACTCAATGACAGGACAAACTGGCAAATATGGTGGAAGTTCATTTTTATTTATAAAGGATTTCTATTACTTTATACCAGCACTCAATGCAAAAGCCTTTAAAGAGCCCCGGAAGTGGTGGCTGCTCATCCTGTCTTCCTGCCCAGTGTCCGAGGGACATGGCGTGCTGCAAGGGTGTGGTGCTTCGTTCTGAGGAGATAGCAAGAGCACTCCAATAAAACACAGATGCTGCGGCCTCAGCCAGCTTTGAAGCCTTTGAAGATAATTGCACTTGAAATCACCCTGGGGCATGATGTATTTGCCAGGGAAGAAGTCAAATGTTGATTGAAGAAGGCAATTAATTAAATAATAACGAAGTCCTACTGCTCTTCAGAAAGAGGAGGTAAAAGAAGAAATTATTTCCTTCCTTCCTCATGGTCCTGCTGCAGCTCGCTTCACCCTCCCTGGCTCCTCAGCCTTGCAGTAAGACTGGAAGTAAGCCCATGGAGCGACACTGCGTGGTGTCCTGGACCTATGGCTTCCATGCCATCAGACATTATTAAGGCTACACCCTGAGCCAAAATTCTGAAAGATAGCACTGAAGACACCTAGGGAAGCTCCTTCAGGTGTCTGAGAAATAATACTCACAACCAAACGTACCGCATATAAATGCAAAGACATCTCTTTTGGCCGGAGGAGGAGGAGCCTGGGGGAACATCACTATGAGCTTGCCGTCTTCCTACAATCCTTCCTTAGCAGCCCGTGCCAGCCGGACCCAGTCCGTAGCTGCTGCTGTTTGCAGCTCCGCTGACTTCTGCAGGAGCTGGGGGCTCTCTTGAAAAAGATTTTGCATCGACAAATAGTTGGATCCGTTATCACGATACTCGGTTTTCCTCTCAATTGGGGAACAACGTGGTTATTGCTCTCCATGCTTACTGCTCTGCAGGAATTTCCCAGTTACCTACAAGAGAAAAGAACCCATAAAATGGCGTGTCCTTTCACAGCACCCATTTCAGGCTCTTATTCCCCGTCCACATGCTTGAGGTTAATTCAGTCCTGCCAACTGCCTTTAGGTTCTGCCCTGCAAGGGACCTGAGAGGCTCACGTGGAGATGGGTGCTGCTCCCCGAAGCCCCATGGAAGGTGAGGGAGAAGAGGCCGGTGCAGGGACTAGGGCGGGAGAGGAGGGCTGGGGTGGGAGAAGAGGCTGGAGCGGGGGCTGGCTCCAGAGGCAGCACCT
>NW_010553073.1:5091-8766 GCF_000687285.1 Phaethon lepturus | reverse complement strand
CAGAGGGGGGAGCCGCGTCCCTGCTCTGTGCGGGTCTGTAGCCAACAAGCCAGGCTGAAGAGTTGGGCAAGAACTGTCGGCTTCTTTGCCAGCTCAAAACTCTGGATGTTTGGCTGTACGAGACCTGCTTCAGGGAGCCAAGAGCCACCAGGCACCGACCCTCGCTCTGCCCGTGCGGGGACCTGCAGGGAGATGGGTGTCAGTGTGCTTGGAGGGAAGTGGCAGAATCGCGTTAAGCCCCCGTGTAGGCACACTTACCCATGCTGGAGCCCAACGCCTTGGTTTGCCCTCTTCAATTTTGCAAGAGAATGGAACTAAATTGAATGAGGATTGCCTTAATTCTAGGTGAGATTAGCCACATGGGAGTTGAACATTGTTTAATTAATCCACTTTTCTTAAGACGTGCACCCTGAGCATCCCGTGGGGATAGGCAGGCATGTGATCCTGTGCCCATGTCATTGCCCGTGCTGGGATTTCTGTCAGCAGACGTGTTTTGGGGGCGGGAACCCCGAGGCCGAATCCTGCCCTTTCACAGCCAGCAGCCACCTGCTCGTCTGTAGGACGGGGCTCAGCCTTACCGAGGGGCTTGGGATGGGTGAAACACGTCTGGTAGCGGAAAGCATCATCCCTCAGGACAAGGGCTGGTGGGATCAACTGTGCTGCATTCCCGGGGAAGTGGCAGAGGGGCAGGCACCCTGCCAGCCCTGCCCCAGGGGGCTCCGTGTGCCCCCACGAGATGTGGTGTGGGGTTTGTGTCGCTGGCAACGCACGTGGCCAGCAAATAGCGATGGGTTCAGGGCATGGTTAGTGTCAGGCCCCAGCGGGAGGGTAGGACAAATGGCTTCAGTGAAAATCTCCATCATCTCGTGACAGGTTATAGCTTCATTTACATGATTTTTTCTGTTGACTGTGACAAACAATTGCTACGCTTATCACACACCCTGCGCAATAAATAATTTCAGCCCAGGTGCCATATTTCTAAAACGCTGGCACGTCAGATCTCCTTATATTGGGCTGTGCTCAGAATCTCAGTTTTAATGAAAATGTTAGCTGTGTTTACTCTTTCTAATTCCCTTTGTCATTTTGAAAGCATCAGTCAAATGCTCTTTCAGCAGTCTTTCAGAGTACAACAACTGTCGTTCCACTTACGGCTCTTCTGGATCGTTATATTTACCTCCTCATTGCTGTCATTGGATTGTCTTGTAGCCTAGGACCTGATAATTGCACCCGGTTATTAAGCTTGGATCTGACTGGGGGTTTCGCCACTGCAGTCTTATGTCTGCTCTGTATTCTGTGAAATGCCGGCGTTAAGTTTATCATTTCTGATTGCGTGGGTTTATGAAGAGACAGAGCCATTAGGAACCGGTCCCCTCCTGCCTGCGTGCGGTTCGGAGCACAGCACAGTTGAGGACAGTGCTGTCCTCAGCCTCCCAGCCCGGTGCCATCGCAGGAGTTTCCCGGAGCGGGAGGTGCGCTCGGGAGCCTGGGACACCGTGGTTATCCCATCGCTGGTCGTCCCATCGCCACGTGCTAACAGCTTCCCAAAGAGTCCTGGAAGTCCCCTGACAGCAAGAGACAGAGGTGAAGCCAAGTCACAGCTTTGAACAAGACTGAGAAATAAAAAAGGGTGATTTTTCCCCCCATGTTCTTCACGCAAAAGTCACACGAATACCTGCGAAAAGTGGAAATATAAATCGCTGTTTGCAAAAGGCCACGCGGCACCGCGGGAAGGAGCTGGCGCTGTTCTGCAGGCGCCTTGAAAAAGGAAGTTTCCAGCCCCAGTAGTTTCTCGTAGAAACTCAAAAGAAAGGCTTGGATGCCTTTGGGTGCTGTTACCCGCCACGCCGCATGACTCCCTTGCGCTTAGTTACTCATCCACTTAGGTCAGAGGCCACCGATTTCTGTTAAGCTTATACAGTGAAGTGAGGTGGGCGCAGAGTCACTGAAGCCCGGAAGATTGCGGTGGATACCTCATTACGATTCACGGTATAATTGTGTGTGTCCTTGAGTCACAGCTCTGAAACTTGAAGCAAGGCGGGGAAATTAAATCTCAGAAGGCATTCAAGGAGAACTTTGTCCTCCTTGAGCTCCTTGTCCCTGGGACAAGGGCTGACCGGGCTGCGGTGGCATAAATACTTCCCTGCATTTAAAGCAGCGCAACCCCTCCTCCCCAGCGGTCCGGCACTGCTTGAGGTCTGAGTCTTGGTGACACTGCAGTAAGTCCGAAGTTGTGCTGCAGAAGTCCTCCCAGACTTAGCTGCTCCTGCGGGGACTGACCCTATAGCGCAGGAGCCCTATAGCTCCTATCCAGCAGGCCGCACAGCAGATGATCGTATAGCCGAGAGTCGAAGATGCACGTGACACTGGGGGGCTCAGGGGACAGGAGCGACGGGCGCGGGTGCCACGGGGAGGTGATGGTGGCCCTGCAAGGGCAGTTGTGACGGGACTGGCTGGGTGCGTGCCTTCCCGCAGGGTGACCTGCTGCTGCTGGTCTCGGCATGCTGCAGAGCGTCTGTCCTCCCTCGCTGTGGGGACTCGGGTCACCCTGCGGAGCGGGCGCTGGCACGGCGTCATCGCCTCTAAATGGCTCGTGAGCTGCAGAAGGTGTGCAGACCCCAACCCAGCTCTAGGGCTCCTCTTGGCCTCCATGACCTCATACCTGCTCAGGGGCTGTCAGGAGGGTACCAAATGCGGTTCTGCCCACATGATACTGTGATGTGCCATGATCCCAAAAGATGTGGCATCCGATGGTCCTGCTAGCATTGCCGGCAGAGCTGTTACCAATTCATTTTCCATTTTCCCCCCATTCTCCTACTGCTCCTCTTGGTCCCAGGACAGCCTTGCCAGAAACCTCACTGAGAGCTTAACGTCTGCCTTTCCTCTTTCCTTCGCAGGCTATGGGCATGCTGCCCCGGGCACGGACGCTGGCAAAGTCTTCTGCATGTTCTACGCCATCCTGGGCATCCCCCTGACGCTGGTCATGTTCCAGAGCCTGGGGGAGCGCATGAACACTGTTGTGCGGCTGCTGCTCAAGAAGATCAAGAAGTGTCTGGGCATGAGGACAACCAACGTCTCCATGGAGAACATGGTCCTAGTTGGTTTTCTGTCCTGCATGGGGACCCTGTGCATCGGTGCAGCAGCCTTCTCTTATTTTGAGGGCTGGACTTTCTTTCATGCCTATTACTACTGCTTCATAACCTTGACCACTATTGGTTTTGGAGACTTTGTGGCTCTGCAGAAGAATGAGGCTTTGCAAAAGAAGCCCCCGTATGTGGCTTTCAGCTTCATGTACATCCTCGTGGGCCTGACTGTCATCGGCGCCTTCCTCAACCTGGTGGTGCTGCGGTTCCTGACGATGAACTCGGAGGACGAGCGGCGGGATGCCGAAGAGCGCGCCTCGCTGAGGAGAGCGCGGAACAACATCCACCTCAAGCCGAAAGAGGACAGCCGGAGCAGCAATGCTATTTTTCTCCCCGTGGAGGACAGGACGAGCCAGATGAACCTCATCCCACTGATCCAGGAGGACGCAGAGAGGCAGCGGCACCAGTTGGCCAACTCGGCAGCTGCCGTCCCCTCCTTCTGCACATGCCTGTGCTACAGACCTCAGCTGTGCGGCAGCCCCGTGCCCTCCCACCCCGAGACCCTGAGCTGCCACACCAACCCCCTGTATTACAA
>NW_010553073.1:2886-4884 GCF_000687285.1 Phaethon lepturus | reverse complement strand
CCAACAGCCCTCGCTGCCAGCAACACCCCCGGCTGCGGAGGAAATCCATCTAGGAGTGCGTGGGGAGCCGTACTCAGTGCTCGAGTCTTACTATGATGATAAATTAAGAACAGAGATGTCAGGTCCTTCTGACTGCTCTCGTTTCTCCAGTTCCTCTCCCCTTTCAGCTGGAAGCCAGCCCTGTGCAGGGTCCAACAGGAGCCTTTAAACCCTGTTGAGAAATAATGATCCTTTTTGCAGGCACTGAATGACATTGTTAGTTTTTCTTTGCTTTTTCCTCCCAAGTAGGTTCAAGCAGTTGGGTCTGGCAAGAGGCCCCCCGATGTGAAGCCCGGCAAGCTGTAGGTTTGCTTTCCCACCTCCCTGCTCCCCAAATGGAGACGTTGCTGCCCTCCCACCCTGCCTAACCTTGGCTGTGGCCGCTGCCAGCACACGCCTTTTGCTACACGGGCTGGATTGCACTCTCTGAGAGCGTATCAAAAGACAGCCCGTGTTAGGGAGCCCTGCAGGGTTAGGGACCTTTAAGGTCTCCCCTGACACCGGGTGCAGGTAAGTCGGCGCCACGCAGCAGGTTTGCCACTGGTGGGTGGGCTGGGAGAGGTGGGCAGGAGGGGACGGGCTGCAGTCCTGCGGCTCAGCACACGGGGACAGCTTCACGGCACTGCATCGCCCGTGACCAGCCCTCCAGGGCTAAGCTCAGGCTTGTGGCTCAGTGCTTCTTGGAAGCTGGGGGTCCATACGCCCACCCACTTGCCCACCAGCACGCCTTCCCCTGCTGCTGGTAGGTCCTCCAGGCTGAGCTGGCGGAAGGGGAAGCTGAACGCCTCCGGCCCAGCCGCAGCCCTCCTCTGCGGGGAGCCCAGGCCGTGCTGAGGGCGCAGCCCCAGGGACCTCCCTGGACCATACACAGCCACCTGCAGAGGGTTTGGCCTGGTGAGATCATTAGCCAAAACCACCCTTTCCTTCGCCACCTTCCCTCTGCTGCAGCCCAGCACGCATGCCTGCTCCTTGCCTCCTCCCCGTCCCCAGGAGCCCGTGGGTTCGTGCTCATCGCTGCTGGGGCTGTCAGAGGTGGGGTGATGCCACCTCGGTGTGCATCCCCGGGCGGGATGCGGTACCCAGCGGGTGCCCCCCGACGTGGCCCGCGTCCATCCTCCCTCATCTGCATGAAAGCAGAACTGGGCTCGGAGCGGTAGGAGCTCCATTTCACTTTTTTCCCCCAATAAAGGGGCATTTTCACTCTTAGTTCTAGCTAAAACACCCTTTTCTTGGTGGGGAAGGCCTCAGGGCAGGCTTTGCTCTCTCCTCTTTCTGTTCTGGGCAGTTTAATAAAAGGTGAACTCAGTTGGTGGCGGTTGGTTGTTTGTCACGGGGGCACGTGTCCAAGCCCCAAACCCCAGCGCTGCCCAGCAGCAGGGGTACGCCAGGGCCGGCTCCCCTGCCACAGGGGTGCGGCCAGTGTTTATATCCAGGGATATTATCCCTGTGGATGTTTGGGCATCGGAGGGAGGGGGGTGCGGGAGCAGCTGTCCCGGAGCTGGGAAGCAGCTGGGGCTCAGTGCCCATCGTGGGATGGTGTCTTTGCCGCCGGCACGGGGATGCCCTGGGCTCCGCCACCCTCCCTGGCCGGTGACTTCACATTTCCAACCTTTCCTGGTGCTTGGGCTTCCCCGGAAGCAGCTTTGGGCTTTGTTGTCACCCCCAATCTGTGCAGGCTTTTTACTACTGGGACTTTCTAGTTCCAGTGTCTAAAATGGCGGGGACTTGTGCTTCGAGACAGGTGATGCCCAAGCAGACAAGTACAGGGCTGGGCAGAGCTCTGACTGCTGGGGCTGGCAGGGCAGGTCTGCAGCGGGGCTGCTGCGCTGCCTGCGTAGGTGAGGGGGGTCCTCGCCTGGTGCCTTTATTTGGGGGGTGCTCTCTGGCACGGCTGCCTGCTCCCTGCTGGCTTCTCCACCCCACTGGAGGCAGAAGTAGGACTTCACCCCCACTCTCGGG
>NW_010553073.1:2144-2601 GCF_000687285.1 Phaethon lepturus | reverse complement strand
GGCATCTCGCAAGCCGGAGGGCAGGGGCGTGGAGAGCCTCCCACCACCAAAATGCCCTGGCTGCAGTTCCCCCCAGGTGCTCAGCAGCTGCATCGCTTTGCACCAGTGGCCCCAAATCTGG
The DNA here is from genome assembly GCF_000687285.1 of Phaethon lepturus. Classification (NCBI taxonomy): domain Eukaryota; kingdom Metazoa; phylum Chordata; class Aves; order Phaethontiformes; family Phaethontidae; genus Phaethon; species Phaethon lepturus. Next base: position 2,480 of record NW_010553073.1, on the reverse strand, counting down.
ACCAGCTGTGTAAACCTGGGTTTAAATAGAAAAGGGGAGGAGGCAGGGAGAAAGCAAGCTGCCAGCACAGAAAACAGGCTTAAAAATGAGGCATTCATTGTCTTCTCAGCTCCTCAGTGGTGTCATTTCATGCTGATCCCACCAGCTCAGCCCCTTTGTTGCTGTGTCCCATCTCCCCTTCCCTCACCAAGGCTGTCAGCCTGAGGCTGGGGTGTGCTGTGGAGCCCTCGCCATCAGAGCTGCGCAGCAGACAGAAATCTCTTGCCCTGTCCGTATTGAACCTGGGACACCCTCCGACTGGCTAGGATGGGGGCGGCGCCCCCCCCCCCCCCTCCC
>NW_010553073.1:0-2116 GCF_000687285.1 Phaethon lepturus | reverse complement strand
CCTGGGACACCCTCCGACTGGCTAGGATGGAGTCGGCACCTCTCAGCCTCCTTCCGCTCTCAAGGAAGGAAGCAGCTCTTCAATTTCTGCACAAGTCAGAGCCCACATGGCATCACCTCAGTGAAACCCACCTCTTCTGGAGCTGGAAGCAGAACCACCTCAATCCGGAGGCTGAGCCAGCCTTGCACTCTCCCTCTGGCTTCAGCGTGGCTCTGCCAGCGCTCGGTGGCTCCGTGCTCGTGCCGCAGAGCCCGCTATGCAACCGCGCAATGGCAAAGCCCGGCAGAGGCACCGGGGCTGGCGGTGTGACGTCTGCACCGCAGAGCCTGTCTCAGGCAGAGGATGGAGCTGGAAATGAGCTGACGGCGCAGAAAGCAGGGCACCTGCTCGGGTTTATTGCTGCTTCTGTGCAGCCCGAGCTGCTAGGCAGCACTGCTGGGGAGCTTAGTTGCTTAGTGACTGCCTGAGCCCCATCCCACTTTTGGAAGCCGGTGAGGAGATGCCATTCATTTGCTGGTGCCATGCTGCGCTGCGCCGACCTCCCAGCCACCTGCACTGCTGGGGAACTCATCCTCCTCTTCCTCCTTCACTGTTCCCCCCAGGGCTGTAGCTGGGATGGGTGGGGAGCTGCCCTGCCCCTTGGTCCTGCCCCGATGACCCGCAGAAGGCTTTGGAAGCAAAAGAAAAACCTTTAAGAAACTCTCCACGAACTGGGACACTGCAATTCCTCGTAATTCCCATGGGAAGAGGGCTTGCGGTTGCTCCCCAGGGAACACTGCATGTTCTCGCTGCCTCCTCCCGCAGACCGCCCCGCAGCCAGAGTCACACCAGAGCCCCCAAATGCTCCCCACCCCAGGGCTCGCAGCTCGAGGCTGTCCTGGACCAGGCAGCTGGAGACCCAATGACCACTATGGGTCTCCTTCCCTGGGGGTGCCCAGGCTCCCCCTGCACCCACACCGGCTCCTGCTATTCCCAACAGCCTGGGCCAGGGGTAGGTTTTTCTGCCAGCAGTGTCTTTACCTCCAGGGCTTCAAAATCAATTGCAAATGGCCAGTGTCGACCACGAAGGGTCTTGGGAAGAAAACGGCAGAGCAGAAGGCTTTTGACTGGGGTAGTGAGCAGAGAACAAGTTGTGAGCAAGCCTAGCTCTGTGCCTGGAGGTGCCCATGGCCAAATTACATCTGGAAATGGCACAGGGAAATGCAGGGTGGAAGCTGGGATTGATTCGGAGGGCCCTTCCATGGAAAGCACATGGAAGGAGCCTGGGCCAGTGCTGGGACACAGCAGGCTGAGCTCCTCTCATTCCAGCTGAAATCTTCGGCTGAAGATAATGGTGGTGGCAACAGAGCACAGAAACACTCCACAGAAAACCTCCAACACACCGTAGGAAAAAAAAAAAGAGGTTTTATTATCACCATTATCAACGTTTTCATTAGCTTAACACTGAATTGTAAATCACTCAATCATTACATATTGTCTGAATAAAACCTACAGACAGGAAAAAGTACAGCAGAATCCTCTCCCGACTACAGACGAGCGACCGGCGTCCCACCGGCGCTGCCGGGACAGCGTCCCACCTTCCACCCAAGGCAGCCCACGCACCTCGCAAGCAACTCGCCACAGTGGCGAGCAGGCTGCCTGGCTCCGTTGCCTGTGCTCCCTCCAGCTCCACAGAGATTCATCTCACCAGATGATGTTAAAAACCTCCAAAAAGTTTTGGAGAGGGTTACAGAGGCCAAAAAGAGCAGATCAGCTGCCCCCACTCCTACGGAAAAGCAAGAGGAGAGGTAGCAACCCCGTAGTGCCCCTGCAAAGCTATCGGTTTTCGTGGAGCAATTAATGAAGTAAAAAGGTTTAACCCCGTGAAAGCAGATTTCCCCACCGTGGCCAGACCCCTGGGGTACAAGGCGGAAGCTACAAGCAGGGGTACAAGGCAGAGCGCCGGCACGGCCCCGGGGAGGCGAGAGCGTGGATGGGCTGGGGGCGGTGGCTCCATGCCCGAGCAGAGGCCAGCTCTGCAGCACGGCCCCGGGGCTCCCCGCGGGCAGCGCGGGATGGATGCTTCAGTGCAAAGAGATGCTGCGGGCAGCCTCAGTCCCCTCGGGTTGGAATAAGG
>NW_010553072.1:0-387 GCF_000687285.1 Phaethon lepturus | reverse complement strand
AGCAGAAGGTCACAGCCTGTGACACATCAAATCAAAATCAATGGGGAAAAGTGAGGCTTTTCCTTAATCAAACCAGGACTTCTGGGGCAAATCACTTCCCCCGGAGTAGAATCTCCCATGCGGCGAGATGAGCTAAATTTCTTAAATTAACTGTCTGTCTTCTGGTTATCAAGAATAAAATGATCTTGAGTGCGGCTCTATTTCCCCGCGGCTCGCAGAATTAGCACCCCGTTACCTCTCCGGGGGGGACAGCGGGCCACACCGTTTCTGACGGCTGAGCTTTCGAAACCCTATTTCTAGAAAGCAAGACCTCTTCCCCCCACTCCCCCTCCCCTTTTTTTTTTTAAATAGAGTCCAAGAACACAACCCCCACAAGGCGAAGGCAGA
>NW_010553071.1:11502-11704 GCF_000687285.1 Phaethon lepturus | reverse complement strand
TATTTTTCATTTAAATAAAGCCTTATGCAGGAGGAGTAGCGGCGCAGCAGAAAGTGGGGGGCTGGGAGCAGTACGAGGGTCGTAACTTGGCTGTGCCCGGCTGCCCGGCTCTGTGCTGGCCACACATCCCGGAGCAGAGTCCCTGGGATGTCCAGCGAGGTGTATGGGTGGGCTTGCACCGTCTCCTGAGGTGGGAGCAGCA
>NW_010553071.1:10983-11355 GCF_000687285.1 Phaethon lepturus | reverse complement strand
GCACCTCCATGAGAACTTCCTCTGAACCCTGGTTGAAAATTCAATGTGAAAAAAATGTGAAATTATTCTCTGGGTATCACACTGCAAGATACAACTGTCATAAAGACCTTAGTGGGTTTTTTAATGATTAAACTTTTCAAACTTTCAGGGAACAAAGCAGGCACATCCCTGAAGACCAGGAGGCTGCTCGAGACCCGTGGGGGAAGGGGGTGACGGAGGTGGGCAGCCCCCCACCCGCAGTTGACCAATTCCTCAATAGCTCTGTTTGCCTTGCCAGGGAGGTGGGACTGATCCCAGCTGCTGCGAAAGGACAGCAAGGAGAAGCTCGCTGGAGGCTTTTCCTCGAACAACACGCTTTCCCGGCTGGGTTCG
>NW_010553071.1:10243-10952 GCF_000687285.1 Phaethon lepturus | reverse complement strand
GGTTTCGGAGCTGCAGGCAAGCCGCAGGACCCTCCTGGGCTTTACCCGAGGGGTCGGGTCGCGCGTGTTGCACACACAGCTGGCAGGAGAACAGTGGATTTTCTGGCAGGTTGGTACATGCAGCCTCTGCCAGCTCTGGTTCCGCTCTGCCTGCCTTGGCTCACTGCTCGAAAAATAATTACCCCGTCACAGAAACACCTAGATGGTAAGAGTCTGATAAGACTTGCGGTGTAGGAACAAGCAGATAGTGAGCACTGAAAGAAATAATGGCATGTATGTAAATAAAAAGATACCATGGTCTTTAGAAATTCTTGTGTATGAACTTGAACTTCGCTGCCGTTCGCAGGGTGGGCTGTCGTGACCCAGGGCCATCCAGCTATTTTTTCATGTTAACGGAGTGTGGCTGGGCACTTAAAAGAACTGATACAGCTGTTGATCGTGCACTTGCTGCCCGTAGCCAGCCCCCGAGTCCTTATCTTGAGCAAAGAACAGTGACCACTTCAAGTGTGCATCTTCACCTTGACACTCCTAGGTAATTTCCAGATCAGATGGAAAATCCTTTAGGTTAAGAAACAGCCACAAAAGTCGGAATCGGGGCTGGCGTTCCTCCAGCCGAGCCTACCTCCCTGACCCGCAGGGACTCGGCCAGCAGCCTGCACAAGACGGAGACGGATGCCGTGATGTCTTCGTTAGGCTCGGCCGCTGTTTT
>NW_010553071.1:9442-10053 GCF_000687285.1 Phaethon lepturus | reverse complement strand
GCACGCCCCGGGCCGTGCCGCTCTCGGCAGGCCCAGCCTCCGCAGGCGAGTAACTCCCCTCTGTAGGGAGCCGCACGCCGCGCTCGGTCCAAGCCCTTGCGGGTGCCCGGGGCGCGCTCAGCTCAGCAACGTTCGGCGCTCGGCGGGGATGGGGCGAGCTACACCGACCCTCCTGCTCTCCCTGGGCCGCTGTGCTTCCACCAGCGGCCGGGAGCAGAGCAGGACTGGGGCAAAAGAAGGGTCTCCGTACTGAAGGGTTGTTTTCTTTCCCCCATCACTAAGCTTGAACCTCTCCCTCCTTTCTGGACAGCCATGTGCACAGGCTAAGAATGTCTTCAGGACTTAAGGAAATACGTGCTTTTGAAATAACCATTTTACTAGTAATAAAACTGAACACGAAACCCACACAAGTGAAAAACTCGATGAGTACATCTCTCCACTGGAAAGCCAAAAATACTAACATGGAAAGGAAAAATAACTACAAACCTGGAAAAGTGAAACTTTGACCAAAGTCAGTCTTCCACCCCAAATGACACACTATACTTGGGCAAAGCGTCCCTGCCTTAGGGTCACTTAGGGTTTGTCTTCTCTGTCTTTCAGTCTGAGGCTTC
>NW_010553071.1:741-9403 GCF_000687285.1 Phaethon lepturus | reverse complement strand
CTTTCTGCAGCATTTCTAAGGCAGATTGTGGTCTTCTCCTGTGTGAGACTGCCAAGGAGAGTAACTACTGTGTTGCTCTCCAGTAGCAGAGCTTCCCCTGCTACCACTTCTGTGAAATGGGCACAAACCATCTCCAGGTAACCCTTGATGGCTGAATACCATGTCACAACCCCAGAAACAAGATGCCAGCTGTTATCATTGTGATCTGCAGCAAACTTAATGCCTTTCCACTGCATAGTTTCTAACCATCTGTCCCTTCCTGCAGTAAATCCCTTGCAGTTGCACATTTTTGTCAGAACATGGTCAAAATTTCACCAGACAAGCTTTTAGGAAAAAGAAGATGAGCAGGTTCTCACAGATTTGCAGTAGTGGCAGCAAAGATAAGATAAAACAGTCATAGCAATATCCTTGGCTGAAATGCCTCTTGCTTCCAGGGTCACTGAAAAAGGCCAACAGGCAATGAAAAATGCAGAGAGGCCGGTGTTTATAAAAGCTTCTTCACACCCAGGACAGTGCTGGGAGAACCAGCACAGGATGAGAAGGGCAGAACAGGTAACTGGAAAGTAGTGACAATTTTGCAGATCAGGAGAAAAAGGATGAAGCAAGAGCTTCAAGAGAAGCAAAAAGAAGGTGGCCCCAAGGATGTCTTGCAATGCTGTAAGTAGCAAATGCAGATAATGCAGACAATTGTGGGGCAATATACACAAAGTTGTCTTTTCTAGTGTCTTTGAAGGCCCATTGACAACCAAAGCAATGGTGTGATTTCTGGAAACAACAGTCACTTTTCAGCACATGCTTGCTATGTGCTTTCCCAGTAAAAGCATTTTCCTAGCTATCTGGCAGAAAAGGACCACAAGTGCATCTGGAAGTGTTTCCTGACTCAGGAGTTTTGCTGGCATCCCAAGTCAGCATCATGGTATGGCCAGAGTGGATTGTTGCTCATGTCTCACAAATGCCATGACACCGCACCCAGCTAAGGAGCAGGTTATTGCAGGCACGTGCTCTCACTATACATTAACTATTCATTTGCTCATATCAGTAACTTGGCTGTGGCCAAATTTACAAAACTTTGTAAAGTTTGCAAGAACTGAAGGATGAGACCAAGTCTCTGCAGTCACAGATCACCCAACAGGACATTCAGCATCCATGCCGGAGACCAGAGCTGAGCACCATGGGAATCTTAATGGTATAAAAATACGGGAAACACATCAGCTATTGATAGAGAATCAGCAAACTGTAGAAGCTGACCTCCAAAGCACTGAGGTCCTTGGGTAAGACAACACTCTACAGAGCATTTCAGAAGCATCCCTAACTCACTGCGCTAGGAAGTTGTGCACAGGGTAGACCATGGGGTGCCTCCAGCCAAAATCATTATGAGTAGAAGAGAGCACAAACAAGAGACACAGGGGCTTGGACGTCTGAGAAGGTGGTTATGGGATGCCACTACCACAATCTCTTGGGCATGGCCTGTCTTCTCTTCTAAAAAACCTGCCCTAGAGGAGGAGGAGGATGAGACTGTCTCATCCTGCCTTTCTTGTAAACTGTACACAGGGCATCCAATGCATTGTCTACCATGGGGCACAAGAGTGAAAAATGCTCAGGTAAAGGCAAAGCAGAGCAGCTACCTGTGTGTGAGGCAGCTGGGATGACAGCAGGGAAGGAGATGGCTCGGGGGCACCCAGCGCTGCCTCAGCCAAAGTCTTCACACAGCAGACCTCCATGACGGGGCCAGAGACCAGACGTGGAGAACAGACATCCTTTCATCCTCTACCTAAGTCTGTCTTAAGAGGGTAGGACTGGTATTGGTGAGCGCTGTGAGGAAGCAGACTGGTTACCAAACAGGAGATTTCCATCTTCAAAGACTATCAGTCAGCATCTTGCATGAACAGATGCTTCAGGTTGATTATTTGAAAAGGTGCATAATCCTTCCATGCACTACAGTTACCGACCAGCAGGGTATCAGACGTGCCTTCCAGAAATATGGCACTTTATCTTCAGTGTCTGCTAATCACTGTCCAAAAAAAGGTGTTTTCACTCACCACTCGCTGTAGCGGTTCACATTCTAAATAACCAACATTTCCTATGAATAACAGAAATAACAGTGAATCTGCACTGCGCTTCCGTTGTCCTGATACTCTACTCAACCACCTCTTACATCGGTGACCTGTCACCCAAAGCACATTTAAAGTAGATGTTTTTCGTTTGGTTTTTTTTGCTGGTTAGGGGTGTTTCTCCCTCTTTTTTTCATTCCATCCTACTCCCACTGCAAATCCATGAATTATGCTAGTGACATTTAAAAGACAGAAAAGGAAACATCACGCCCTTGCCTTCTGAAGTGTTTTGTTGCAGGTGTTGCTCAGAGGAACGTTAAAATAGGAGGACAATGATTCCCACAACCAGTACCTAAGCTTCATATGATTCAAAGAGGACTCGTGTTGACTGCCCTTTGCTGCCACCAGCTAGGATTGTGCCTGCTTCTTGATCTCTTTGTGACCACACTAATTAAGAGAATTAGCTGAGGGCTTGAGTTAAAAGCTACATTTATGATGAAGCGCATAGAGCCATGTTCTTACCCAGTGTGTTTTCTTTGACTGACAAGACAACGTACCTCATCCCCAAGTGTTTCTGCTATTATGGCATTTTGGGATAAAGCACTTGGGAAAGAAAAGCATACCAAAGCCACCAGCCCCTTTTGATCACAGCTGTGAAACTCCTCGAGGCTCTTTCCCCTGTGGAAATGCATATGGTTAGAATTATGGTATAGCTGGAACAATGATGTTTCAACATAAAAATTCATGTTAACTGAATTAGCCAATAAAAGCTAAAATTTGTCATCACACGGGGCTTATCATGGAGGATGCTGAGATCTGACCCCACTTGGGTCTGCTGCAAATACCAGCTAGAAGTGGTGGCTTTGCACTGTGGAGGTCCCCTTCTCCAGACACTGCTCTCTGTGCTTTTGGGCTAAAGAGGTTTCCTTGGGTTATTGTTGTTGTTATTGTTATCATTATTGTTATCATTATCATTATTGTTATTTTACTGCTCTCAGTGGAGCTTCAGGTTGCACCTGACACCCAGTGTCTTTCTTGGTGATAAGGATGTTTTTCTAAGCAAACAAAGCCCTCAGTCGATTCTGTCCACCTCAGTATTAAAGCAGGGACCTGGCGTGAGTGCAGAGCCGAAGGAAGGAAGGGATCTCTCTGAAATGACAGCAAATGGAAGCCTTTGATAAGCCAATATTGATCACCACGGAGGTCAATCGATGCAAAGCAAACACTGAGCACAGCAGAGCCAATGCCTTGGCTGGAAGCAGGGTAACAATCTCACCTCTCGCTGACATCTTTGCCCCTGCACGGTGATGTGCAGCAAAACCCCTTTCCAAAGGCCAGCCCTGCTGTCGCTGCAGGCTGTCCTGGAACGGCTCCAGCTGACTCTGCTCCAGCTGCATCCAACGGACATCTCCCATACCAGCTGATGTCCACCTCCCTGAACACGTGCCTGCAGTGGAGGTGCTCCTGCACCATAACCATAACCGTGCCTTTTGAAGCACTTGAATGGTTTTAATGTCTTCAGTTTCTTAAAATTTTAACATATTTTAACAACATTTGTAGTGGTATCTTCCCTTTCTTCTGCTATTTTTCAGGTGGGGAGAAGGAGCCATAAGCCACAGACCTCCCAAGCACCTTTGTTCATGATGCCTCTTCCAGATCTCTTTTTTCCCCTGGTTTCTAATCTGATGCTTTCTCTACAAGAGCAACTGATTATACAGGGACACCCTCCGCCATTGAAGGAGACTGTTTCAGCAATTATTTTCTTCCTCCAGGTCACCGGGGACATTCACAGAACTGCTGTTGTCTGTGTGCTGTTTTTTTTTGATGCACTCATGCCCCACTACATTTGAGAGGGAAAACCTTGGGGAAAAACCCATATAACTTCCTTTAGCCACAGGAAAACTTTTAATCAGAGCTTTCATCCTCCTCAGATGCTCCAATGATAACCAACCACAAGAGACAAAACTGCAGGAAATCAGACTTTTTTAACTGTAGTACCCACAAACCTGACTTTTTTCAACTCAGATTATCTCGTATGTCAGAAGTGGCTAATAACACTTTTCCATCCCTCCCCTGATGCCTCAGCTGTGGAAGACAAATAGTAACAACAAGAAAAAAAGGAGATACGTCTGGTGGCACACCAGCAAGCATCACGGCATCCATGTACAGCACGCGGAGGCTGCAGAGGAGACAACCTCTATCAAGGGGCTCGTGTCAGTGCAAGGGTCCCTTCTGCCCTGTCACACAACACCCCGACTCATTGTAGTACCATGGAACATTCAACTAGATGTGCAGTTCATCTTTTTGTGGGATGAAGCACTTTGAGAAGCACATAGCAAGAGACAAAAACGCCAGAGGAAAAAGGAAAGAGCAACGAAATTAAGGCAGTCATAAGAAGAGTTCAAGAAAGATGCACAGCAGCAATCCCCCTGCTCCCATGACTGAGACCAGGCTAGTTTGCCTTCCTGAACCACTCTGCCAAGAGCTGGCTTGCTCCCTACTAGAATCCAGCCTTTTTCTTTGTCTATCAAGACAAGCCATGTGCAGGCTTGCACGTTTTTCCAGGGTAGGGTGTCAGTCTGCCGTAACAGTATTTATCATTGTTCTTCATCAGGAATTAGTTGAGCACTGACTATCAAAAGGTTCCGTTTTCCCCAGATATCCCAAAGTTCAGCTTGTTCCTACCCAAAGATCTGCTGGCAAGATCAGTCTCATGGAAAGACCTTGCAGGAGGTTCAGGCTGTGGCTGAGCCAGGAGTGTTACAAAACCAGCTTTGATCTCTGCCGGATCCCCAAAGCACTAAGGTGCACGAGAACATCTCCAACGCAAAATTTGCCACGTTTTCCGAGTCTTAAAAAGCAACTTACCAGGTTGGATGGCTGAGTCGGTGCCCTCACCCTTCCTCCTGCTGTGTCCGGCACAGCAATAGCGTGCACGTGTGCCGGGAGGCATGCTCAGCAGCCTGCCCCTTTTTTCTGGACAATACTCTGTACCCCCGGAGGGAGCAGGTGCTTTTGCACCGACCCTGATTGCTTTGGGCAGAGCGAGCAGGAGTCTACAGCTCTTTGGTGAGCCTGGGTCTGCCTTTTTTCCACAGCTGGGGGTAGAATTTCCTTCACTTCAAAAGGAGGAGTTGCATACAGAGCATTGACGTCTCAAACTTTCTGTAAATGCTGTTTAACATCTTCCCCACAGAAAGTTTCCTCTAAGACCAAAGACATTTTGAGTTAGTGACCCAGTGCTTGCAAAAAAGGACTGCCAGAGCTTTTCAGAAAGGCATAGCATAACAAAAAGAAAATAGATCCGACTCAGAGAAGGACAGCACGGTTTGTTGAGTAGAGGTCAAGCTGCATCTTGCTCTATCTCCCTGAAGTCTCTCAGATTTCAAAGCCGAGCGGCTGCTTGCACCCATAACACACGGATCTCCAGCTGCCCATTGACATCCAGCCTAACTGTGGCAGGACTACATAAAATCACTTTACATCAAAGGTCCTGCTGTAAGTAAGTCCTGGAACTGACAGTGCTATATATAGGCTGTATAGAGAATTACATTGCTGTCTTCTCAGGAACAGCAAGTGCAACTTTCTTGCGTGCAAACCTTAGAAAATCTTGGGAAAAAATATTCCAAATGCAACACACATCGTGGTGCACAACATGGAAGCAGATCAGCCCACCATGTGGAGGGGGCTGGAGAGGAGCGGGCAGCAAAAGGACCATTCTTGTGCCACTCGGCCAGGGCGCTTTTCCACAATTACTAAAAATGGGTTATCCTTGTCAACAGTTCCCAAAGATCAAACTCACACTGATAAATATTTGCACACCTTGCCCTCCCTCAGCTGCGTCATGACCTACAGCACTTGGTGACCTGATGCAGCTCTGCCACAGACAACAGGGAAGAGCTGAATCACCCAATTTATTAATTGCACTTGGTTCTTCTGATCAAAAAACCCCTTCCTGTTTACGCACAGGCACAGCAGGCAGCTATGCCATCGGTAACGCCAACGCTTCGGATTGCTGCCAGCCTCCCAGCGGCGCTTCGGCCCTAACGACGCGGCGATAACGGGACTCACGCAGCGGCCTTCGCCCCAACGTTGCGCTCCTCGTACACTCACAGTTTGCTCGCTGCTCGAGAAAACAACCCAAGAACGCCGTAGATTCCCAGGGGCAATGGCTGCGTCTTGTGCCTTGATAGATAACGAGCCTTATAGAATGACGGCACCATTAAAAACAAAACGATTTTTGCTTCTCAGCAACCTGGCTTGGCTTGGTGTAGGAAGCAAACCTTGATAAAGGGTATGTCGCCTCTCATGACACCCAGGCTACAAACCCCAACGGAGCTGCGGCGTTACCGGAGCAAGAGCAGAACTTCAGGGGCACGCGGTTCTTCTTCTGAGCCGCCTGCTGCACTGTACCTTAAATTAATGCTGCAGTTTGGTCTTCTCTACCTTCACTCCAATACCAGTTTGCCTTTACAAAACATGTAGCCCTCACCCCTTAGCTTCTCCCCCACTCACACCTCAGTCCCAATCTTGTGTGTCCAGAGGAAACCAGATTTTTATTTGGTGTATGTAGCAGAGTACAATTTGTAGGGAAGCTAACTTCAACGATTCCCACAGAATTTTGGTGGCACCTTTAGTCAAAAATTTATTCTGAAAACGAGAAATAAACAAAGACCGGAATTTATGGCTTCCCCGTCTTTCTTGCAAAGAGCAAAGCAGGACCTCTGAGCTACGCCTCATTTTTCCAGCTTCCGAATACCCCAGAAGGAGATCATAGTTTGGGGACTGACTCGGAGGGAACTGTGTCGCCTACTGAGTCACGGCTCCAGCCACGTCCATCCCCACGGGGGGACGATGCCAAGGCAGCGAGGCCTGGAAGCGCAGAGGACTGGGGAAGGCAAGGATGCCAGTGGGATGTCTGTCAGGAGCAGCAGTCAGCTTCCCAGCCAAAAGGAAATCTGAAATTACTGAGGTTGTTTTACCACTTCTTGCACTGCAGCTTTGTTTCTTCACATTGGAGGATTCCCAGCGGGAAGCGGAGGAGTGAACGTCAACACACGCTGTGGCGATTGCCAGCGGTGCCCAGCCCCGAGACGCCTGCAGGGCAGGAAACTTCGCGGGAGGGAGCGTGGGGCTTTGGGAAGCCCACCGGTAATTAACCGCCCGGTTACTGCATGCGGCATCTCTTCGCAATGGTGGGTACCGTGTTGTTCAAGGGTAATTACAGAGTAGGTTTGACTCCTAGAGCTCGGTGACTGTTTATTTACATAAACATCTGCTGTTAAAGTTCAGGCCAGCCTGACGTGCTCCACACAGGCTGCCAGAGGGGTATGTCCTGTTGTGACAGGTCGTGGAGACGTGTCACGATAGAGTAGCAAAGCGAAGTGTGATTAAAGCCCTCCAACCTTCAGCACGTACTGTGCCAAACACATTTTTGCTGCTGATTCCAGCTAAAAGTGAAAGGTAGACATGGCCACTGATTGTACCCCCTAATTATGTCCACGTTAGAGACGTTTATCGTGGTGATGCTGAGTGACACACCATCTCTCTCTACAGCAATTCCAGCCTTTAAACAACAGCACAATCTGAACTGCTTCTGATTTCTGAATGTACAAAGTGCTTATCACCTTGGTAAGGCACAACTTTCCTTTTTGTTCAAAAGCACTTAAAAATAAGTAATTTTCTCTATAAGACTCAAACTGCTGTAATAAAAAAAAATCCCTATAAGAGTAAAAAAAAAGCTGAATGAAATCCTCAGTGAGAATGTCATCTCTCTCTAGCAAATACAGCAAATACATCTTCTTCTTCCCTTCTGAAAATGCTTTATCATTTTAAAATAGCCTCCGAGGACACTCTGTGAAGGATTGTTGTGCCTTAAAGCAAAGAGCGAACCCTCACCAAGAGCCTCCGTGCTGCTCAAATATCAAAAAGTGGAATCGCATCTGACCTCAGCAGAGAGCGATTCCCAGGTGTGACCTCGGGTGGACGCAGCTTCTTCTCTGCAGCTGCTGTAACCCTCTGCGGGCATTTTGGAGGATGCACACCCAGCGTGTGCTGGGGCACGGAGACCCCAGGGACCGCGGGCAGCGGGATGCGTTTGAGACGATGCCGGAGTCTCTTGCGCTAACATCGCACCGTAGGTCGACAGGAGGATGAAAGCCACCTGAAGTCTGCAGTCCTGTTTTCTTTTAGGAAACTCCACCTCTGAAGCCAGCCTGGGGAATTTTTGTTTTTGCTTCCAAGGGATCAAAGAAGCCCGGGGAGGCAGCGAAGGCTGGGCTGTGACTAACGAGGGCTGTGCAGCAGGAGCGGGTGGAACTCCTCGTTGCACAACGGCAGGTCACGTCTCCCTGGACAGCTTCCCCAAAAACCCGGTTTGCTTCCTTCTCCCCCCCACTGATAACGTCTCAGGCACAGGTCATTCCTGAAACACAGATTAAATTTAAATTAAAAAAAAAAGAAAAAAGAAGTCCTACTCTTCATGCCGGGAGCCTGTTGTGAGCCACACAGCAATGATGCAATGGGATTTCTCTGACACACCAGGCAGATTTTGCTGGTCTCAGCTGTTTTCCTGATGCCCCACTGAGCTCTGCACTTCCTTCAAGACACAC
>NW_010553071.1:0-211 GCF_000687285.1 Phaethon lepturus | reverse complement strand
CCAGGGTACGGATGCCCTTAAATCACTCTGAAGGTGCTTCAGTAATTAAGGACCGGCAAAAAAAACCTCAACAAATGCTGTAAGGGAAATGGCATTTCATATCCAGTTGTTTGACGCTGGGGTTGTTTTTTTTCCACCCCTCCTGTCAGAAGTTCAGTCGGACTGACAGCAAAACCACGGTGGCTTTATGCTGTCAACAGAGCCTGAGGCT
>NW_010553070.1:0-15994 GCF_000687285.1 Phaethon lepturus | reverse complement strand
AGGGGAGGAACGGGGACGGACCCTTCCCGCCCTGCCCGGCCCCCTGCACCCCCCACTGCGCTTCTGCCCCTTCGCTGGGCGCTGAGGTGGTCTGTCAGCCCTTGAGGGGGTTGTGGAGTGTGGGGTCCCTTGAGGGTGCTGTGAGGCTGTGATGACACCACCTCCCCCCGCACAGTGGTGTGGGGGCCCCTGAGAGCGCTGTGAAAAGGGGTGGCCCCTTTCCTTGTGGGCAGGACTGTAAGGTCCCCCAGGGGTGCCGTCAGGCTGAGGTGGCCCCTTGGTGATGTGGTATGTGGGCTCCCCTCAGGAGCACTGTGAGGCCAGGGTGACCCCTCTCCCTGTGGGGCAGGATTTTAGGGTCCCACAGGGATGCTGTGAGGCCGGGGTGACCTCTTGGTCATGTGGTGTGTGGGACGGGACTGTGGGGATCCCTCAGGAGCACTGTGAGGCCAGGGTGATGACTCTGTGTGGGTGTGAGGCAGTATTTAGGGTACTCTAAGGATGCAGTGAGGTTGCAGTGGCCCTGTGGGATGCAGGGCAGGATTTTAGGGTGTCATAGGGGTGCTGTGAGGCTGTGGTGAACCCTCAATGCTGTGGGATGAGCTTCTAGGGCTCCCTCAGGAGCACCATGAGGCTGGGATGACCCCTCTTCCTATGGGGTGTGGGGCAGGAATGTGGAGTCCCCTAAGAGTTCTATGAAGCTCTAGGGATTTTTCGGTGCTGCTGTCAGGATTTAGGGTCCCCTAAGGGTGCTGTGATGGTGCAGCGGCCCTCAGGCCCTGTGGGGAGCAGGGCAGGATTTTAGGGGCCCAAAGGGGTGCTGTGAGGCTGTGGTGACCCCTCTCTGTGTAGATTATGGGGCAGGGTCCTCTAAGGATGTTCTGTAGAGAATCATCTAAGGACACTGTGAGGGTGGGGTGACCCCTTGGCCCTCTGGGATGAGGGGCAGGACTGTGGAATTCCCTGAGGGCCTCCATGAGGCTGGGTGACCCCTGTCCCCCATGGGCTGTGTGGCAGGATTTTAGAGTCCCCTAAGGGTGCTATGAGGCCCTGGTGACCTCTTGGTACTGTGGGATATGGAGCAGGTTTGTAGGGTTCTTTGAGGCCCTAGAGACTCCTCTGCCCTGTGGGTGCCAGCCAAATACCAAGCTGTTACGTGGGTCCAAATTGTGTTATGTCAAAACACACCTTAAGGGTTGTGCAGTGGTTTTATTTAAAAAATAAATCCCTTATCGGTGGTTGCTTAGATAACATCAGCAGGTGGCCAAAAGGCCTTAAAATGTGAAGGAACAGTCTTGTCTGTCAAATCACTTTTTGTAGTGCCTTGTATATTTATCCCTTCCGTTTTCAGGTGTCCATCTGCAAGTGCTGCAAGACACAGTTAAGATTGCTCCTCTCTGCTATCAGCTCAGTCATGCTTTGCTGGATATCAGCTTGTATCACATTTTTCATTCATGTCTGCTTCAGGCTGAAATCTTCTGTCTGATCCCACAATTCAGTGACTGAGATCTTGGGCAATAGGTTTTCTCATAGTTTTTTTGTATTATGGCTTGTCTGGTGGATACAATGGCAGATGGCGCAGTGGTGTGACGCAGAGGGGTGGAGGTTAGAGCAGTAGTGAGAAATTTGGCCCAGTGATAAGCTGTACATCACAGGTGAGCCGATCTACTAGAGTGCCACCTCTAAAATGGTGCTGATTGAGAAACAAATCGCATGTTTTGCAGTCTCTCTCTTGTTAAGAGTTTTTCTTTTATCCTTGCTCCAGATATGTGGTCTCACTTTCTTCGTTGCACCTTTTTTCTTCATCTCGCCCATTGCTGCTAACCCAGGAGAAATCTGTGTGTTTTGACTAGCTTTTTGTCTGCTTTTTGTTGCCAGAAACAGGAGTCCAGTGCTTTCATTAGTGGTAAGATCATTTTAGCTGTAATGAATGTTATTCTGAGATTCCTTGAGCCTAAACCAATCTGGCTGCAGTGGTCTTATTTTATCCCCTACTCACTTGCTCCCCTGAGCCCTTTCAGCATGCTAAGTCTGCAGAGAAAACCATCCATGTAGTTTGATGAGTTAGTTTTCAGTTGCCTTTGTGTGCTGGAAAAGCTTAGTCTGAGTTCTGGACGTGGTGCCTGGGGATGTGGGGAGGAAGAAGGATCAGCCCCAACTTTTTCCTGCTGCTGTGAGCTTTTGTGCTACTGAACAGCTGAAAAAACATGCCTTTATTTGGCTGACTTGGAAACCTGGTGGAGGAATGGGGGGATTTATGCAAATTTAAGAGAAAGATTGGAGCTTAATTGCCTCATAATCTCACAATTCGAGTGGGTGATGCATTTCTTGGGTTACCAGCAAGCGTCTTACTGTTCAGTATTGTCATGATTTATCTACAAATATAATTGTTGCAGAATTACCAGATTATTTAATGGTGTGACGAGAGTTCTTAAGCAAAGTGTTTAATATAATTTTCTGAGCTTGATCCGATCTTGCAGTGTGTTGATTGCTGTTAATGTAAATTAACAAACAAGTTAACTACCTGCTCCCTCCAGCTTGCATGTGGGATAGCAGCAGCTCTGAAAAGGCTGTGAAGGTCAGGATGAAGAAGCAACAGCATACATTTCGGATGTGACATTGGAGCTATTGTGGTCCTTGTCTGTATAAATAAGGAATAGTAGGTAGGAGGATGGCGGTGTGTGATATCTCTAGGTACAACAGATGAGTCTGATCCTGGAACACGGATGCTTATTCTGTTGTCAGCATTTTTAAAAGGTGCTTAAACCTGGAGAATGGGTAGAGAAAGCTTCAGCAGCTACTTTTGGCCTGAAAAAATGTCCTACAATGCAATTTAGAGCTTAGCCTCTTTTATTAGACTCATGTGATTTGATTTGTGTATGTATACTTTTACAGAGAGAAATGAATGGCTTTCCTGACATAGAAGAGAGACAGAATCTTCAAACTTCTAGTAACGTTTTAAATAATTTAGGCAAATGATCAGCCAAATCTTATTAATTGCCTAGTGCTGTTTCAGGTATATTGCTCTGCTTGCACTGCATTTCCTCAATTGCAAGGAAGAGAGTGATTAATGGTGATTGAAGTTTACAGGAAAAATAGTTTATGATGATTAGAAATAATGTCTGTTTCTGTTATAATTTTTTCTGTATCTCTCTGTGCATGGTAATCATTAGGCACACAGACAGAGCACTGAGTCTTGCCAAGACATCATCCAGCATCTGTTACAGAAGAAGGAGTGGCATAAACCTGTCTAGCCGTGTCCGTAGTTGGTTACGGATCCCTTGTATCAAGACTGGACCTCTGGAAGTTAACTGGTGCTGTCTGAAGCTAATTGATTTGAACCTCATTAGGGATTAGTTCTCACAGGGATGTAGAAAGGCCAGATTATTTCTCTGCCTTGTTTGGGCCAGTGTCGAGCTGTTGATCCAGCTTGTACTGTACCAGACTGAAGAGGTACATAAAGAAATGGTGTAGGAGAGGAAGCAGGGCTATGTGGCTGCAGCTTTACTCTTGCAAGCTGGCAGGAGGTCTGGCTTTCTTCAAAGAGGAAATCATGTGCGCTGAATATTGATTGTGTGAAAGTTGGTGATGATTCCCTATCAGAGAGACTGGTGTTTTTTTCTTCAAGGAATATTAAAGTTTTGCAATAGCTGCAACTGGTATAACAGTTCATGATGATTAGAAATAATAGCTGTTTTCTATGGTGTAACAGCCTTAGTTTTTTTTTTTTATTTGCTATTTGGGACTCATTTGGAGTGGTGTTGCCATTAGCCCAGTGATAGGAGACACTTGCCTGTTTGCTTCTCAGAAGAGATTCACATCTGTATTTGGTTGGAAATGATTTTGGTTTCATATGTGTAAGAAACCATGTTGGTTTACCTTGCAGAACTGTGCTGTAACTCCTCTAGAAGAGCCTGTGACTTGAGCAGAAGATACATTGCTGACGTGTTGACATCAACTGTCAAACTGAGTGTAGCAGCCGTGGGAAGGGTGGTGAAGGACAGACTGTATCCCTCAGTGTTCTGTGGTGCTGAAGATGTCGCTGGGCTAATGCATGCTCTCTTGTACTTGTTGCAGTCAATCCTAGGGCAATTTTAGGTTGGATAGTTTGGTAGAAACTTTGAAATAATGAGGGTTGGATTTAATGTTTATAGGTTAAAGCTATAAAGTCTGATTTCTGCTAACATATGGAATCAGCCTTCATAGATACTGGTGTCATCAGGCAACTGAAGAAACATTTGTGAATCAAGATCTTTCTTGCAGTGCGCTACTGATCCTTCTATCATCATGAATCTTTTTTTAGTGTTTCCTAATATGTAATATGAACAAATAGGTTTTTAGCAATGTTTTAGGGAAATGGGAGAAAACTAAATCTGAGTCTCAGTTTCTGACATCACTTCTGCAACTGTGTACCTGTCTTGTGAGATTGTTGCAAATAGACTTGTATCCTTCTTACAGGACCTCTGCATTATAAAACCCATGATAAATTATTTAGAATGAAATTCTGAAAGCCATGTGACCGTCTGAATGTTTGTGGGCATGGGATATCTGACCTTGTCATCTTTGATTAATCAGTTGCTTGGCTTAGTGTTGCAGGACTGTGTCCAAAGCTTATACCTAAAAAGACAACGCAATAGGGAGATGTCAGTGCTGCCTCTCCATCTCCAGTTTTGGGGGTGCTGCTGTGGCATGCCTCTCTTCTTATCATGGACAGGCCAAAATGACTACATTTTGTTATGAATTTTTCTTAGTGGGAAATATATGTAAAAATCAAAGAATCCTTCTGAGGATCATTTCAAGTGTGAATTTCTTAAACATGGCATTTCTTTTCATAGCACAGCAAGATCTTCTCTTTTCGTGTCCTCTGTTCTGTGTCCTGTACCTCAGAGCACAGAGGTCATTCAGGAGAAGACCCTGAATTAGGAGATATCCTAATTTGGTTTAGAAGATGTCCTAGCTATAAATTTGGAGGATGTTCTGTCATAAAATCAGCTCTACTTGAGTGCACAAAAAACAGTCCTTAGAAAATAGTTGTACTTACATTTTGCTAAATTGCTGACCAGGCAGGACATGATTTTCAGTGGAATAAAAGTATCATTGATTCCTATCTTTACATTAAAAATGTACAAAAAAGTCTGAAAACTAAAAAATAGATCCTTAAGGCATGTTTTGATCTTCTTTTTTTTTTTTTTTGTCCTGGTGGGACTTGGTGGATACTGTCCAAGTACACTCACAAGCGTCAGAGATGGGACAAGCTTTAGGAAGCCCTGCTGCAGTGAGTGCTAGCTGACCCCTGAGCAGTGTGACAGTGAAGATCTTAGAAACTGCAGTATTTTTTGGAGGGATAAGGTTCAGAGTGTGATCTCTACATGATGCAGTCATTCGCACACCTGTCAGGATGCTGTCTCAAGTCAGGGAAGTTCTCTGGCACAGACCAGAGTTTTGTGAGTAAATTTCCATATTGGCCATCTCCATAAGCTTTTTTTGACCTCCAGGAATTGGAGAGTCGTGTTCGAGAAGATCTGTGAACAGATGAATTCAAGCAAGGAACACAGTCTCTACAGTTAATCAGGAAGTTTTCAACACAGTGTCGTGTTACTCTGTGTTTGCGCTAATTGATAGAGCTACTGCTTGTTAAATCAAGGCAGGATATAAGGCACTTGAGGCACTCTCTTGCCCTGCTCCAGTGCTGGTATGCTCTTTCCTGTGTATGTCAGATACTCAGTTCAGGAAGGTCAAATGTCTGCAGTGTAGAAAGATTTAACACGTTTCTCTAGTCTCCTGGGATGCAATAAAGCAGCAACCTTCTTGGAAAAATCTGGAGTAATTTATGCCCTAGAGTTATGTCAAGTTACATGCTTTTTTCTGTAGAAAATACAGAAATACTTGCAAGTTATTCCACCCTAAACTGCGTATAATTGGGTAGCGTTTGGTACATTAGTCAGTGTCCTGGAGTTTAGTGCCAGACGCAGCCCATCAGCCATGGGGTGAATTGCAAATACGCAGGGACGGCAGCATCTCAGGCTTTCACGAGGCAAATTCCAAGTTTAAGGGAATATTTTTAATCTTCTCCCTACTGTTATTGGGTAACTTTTCTAAATTAATTGGAGGAAATTTGCATCCATTAGGTGTCCTCACAGCTAGTGTGTCAAAATCCTGTGACTTGCATCCTAGGATAGCATCTTAGATGTGGTTGTGATGTTTCGTTCCTTTAAGCATTTTAAAAAGATGTTTAGATGAAGCACAAGCAGCAGTTCCCTGTAATTAAATTGTTGATCATCTTGGCTCACGGAAGAAATGTGAGGCAACATCCACTCCAAACATGGATGTGTTAATTACAGACGCACATATTCTGGGTTGTTATTGCCTAATTGAAAGGTGGAGTTGATGTTCATTCTAAACTGTTAGGAAACTGCTTCCCGGTTATATGGCACAGCAACATAGGTATAGATATATTTTCTGAAATCACTTTACTGATCATATTGTAAAGAACTGGTATGAGAATGACATCTTTGGGCAGAGAAACCTATTTAGTTAGATTATAGATGCTACATACCAGTAGATCATAGAAGTTCTCTTTTAGTGCACTTGTTTCTCTTGCTCTTCTGGATCAGGCAAATCCTTCAGTCTTGGAACCGTAAATTGTATTTCTGATAACATTGCAAAATAGAGGAAGATGTATGTCCAAATTCTCAAACCTATGTACATCATCTTAACTGCACTGGGTAAATTAGTGTTGGGATTACAAAGCTCCCATTGCAGAACCGAACTCGCTGGGCTGTAAACTTTTCAAACAAAGGGTAAGCAGCAGTCTCCACCCTCAAAAGCAATATCCCGTAATTGCTAAGATAGGCTCTTCTGTCCTAATAAAGTGGCTTTCATGTGCTGAGATGGAAGTAATTTCTCGATTACTGCCCAGGCCCATGAGAGGAGTGCACATCTGCTATCAGATGAAGGAAATGGGAAATGTGTTAAGTGTACACTGTATGTAAAGAACTGCCAGTGAAGAGTGGTTGGTGTCTGTATTGCTAGCCCCCACTGACCTTCTTGGGTCAAAGAAGGGCTTGACCTTCTTTGCTTATGTAGATAACTCTGTTATCAGCTGAGGAGGAGAAAGTTACTGCTGGTGCAGGCTCAAAACAATGCAGGGAAAAACATTCCATGTTTCATTTCCAGCCCTGGATGATGCAGGAGGTGGTGATGCAAACTCTTCCCTCTCCCATATTTTAAGCTGTTTTGGTGTCTGTGTTGGCCAGCAGCTGGTGTGTGTGCAGCGCAGCTGCGTTCACCTTGGTGCCTCCTTGGCTGCCTGAGTGAGCGTGGGGAGGTGATTGGTAGTGGTGGGAGCGTCACATCTGGGGGCCTGGGAAGGCGGGTTGCGTTTCGTCCGTCCTTGCCTGGACTTTGCATTGAGGCTGTCTTGGCGCTGGCTTGCTCAAAGTTCCCTGGCTTTGATGAAAATTTGAATATTAATTCTGAAGATTTCAGTTTTCCTTATGCATTCCTCTTTTAATAGGAGAAGAAAATTTGAATTTATGAGCTTGTTATCAAGAGAGGATGCAGCTCCTTCCCCACAAGTATGAAAGCTTCCAGCAAAGCAAACTAGAGGTCAAATGGAACAGATGGAAAGGCGGGTCCTGAGCATCCAGTCAAGGGCTGCTTGTCCTGGGGGACAGCATGCTTTACCTGCTGGGCACAGCAGGGCACTCTGTGAGTGACTGTAGGTCTGGGAAGGAAACCTGTCTTGCTGAGCCTACTGCTCCAAAAAGTTACTTGTAAGTGTTTGATCTCTTCTTGTAGCTACAGAACTCTGGAAGCTTTATTCAAGTTTTTTTTTTTTTTGTTGTTGAGATGTCTAGAAAAACCTTTTGCAAACTAGTAAATTCCTTATTTTTTTAATTTTATTTTTCTTTAAATTTTAGAAACACAGCATTTGGAACATCTCCTGCTAGTGAGTGTGGTCCCTTTTGTAGGCATCATGTTGTCATTCCTTTCATAAATATTACTGAATGCCTTCTTTAAAGAAGTTTTCGTTTTGTCTTTACTGTTTCCCACTATAGGCTATTACCGTGCTGGCTTCCTCTACTGCTTAGGAACCCTTTTTTAACTGCTACTCATTAGCTGCGATAGTGTTGCTATCACTTTATACCAATTTCCTGTGTCCTTTAGCATAGAGTTGTATTTCCTCTGTTATTCAGCAGTGTGTGTGTGGGGGGTGTGTGTATGTAGAAAGAAAGTAGTCATAACCCTCTTCAGGCTTTCCTATGCTGGGAGAGTTTGATTTGTCTCCTTCTCCCAGGCTATTGCTGACCCAACTCTGCTGCAGCTCATCTTTCTGTGTGCTAGTGCTGGTGTTTGTTGTCTGTCTGCAGCTGGCTCCTGATGTTTGCAGTTTTAATGTTCATCTTGGATTCTGTTGTCACTTGGTCCATTGGATCTTTGTATCAGGCAATGCTTCGTGTGTGTCTGCTTTCCATCAGGAGCATAGTCTTGGATAATGTAGGGTCTATGTATCATCATCTCAGATCCCTGTTTATCTTCAGAGCTCCTTTCATATAATAATTCTTCCTTTCAGTATTCAAACTAATTTTATTTGCAGACTCTTAGTGGTGAATGAGTGTTTGACTTCAAACACTTTTGAGTCTGCCATGCTATCACACAGCCACCGGGCAGGCACACATCTGCTCAGTCCCTAGTAAATATGGACTAAACTTTCTTCCTGAGAATAAACTCCTGCACAGATTTTTTGTTGCCCTCTTCTCTGGGTGAGGAAGCTCTGAGTTTAAAGGTACTTTGGTGCCTAACAGTTGTTACAGCAGAGCTTAGATGCTTTCTGGAGTGGGGATCCCCATTTCTATGCAGCTGGCAGGGGGCTCTACAGAGGGAAATTGAATTTTCAGTACCCACAGTCGTCATGTTTCCTAATGCTTGTCTGCCAACATTGACATGACAGAAACTATATATATGTACGTATGCATATATATCTATGCCTATATGTTTTACACAGAAGAAAATCTTAATCATGTAACACTATTTGGCTTATACAAACCCTATGGAAGCAGTGCACAGAACAAAACCTGCCTCAGCTTTAGAAGCTGTTTCATAATCTCTTGGGTAGGATTGAGAAATTAAATGAGTTAAGCTGTTTCAAATGGAAATCATCTCTGCTTTAGCATTTAATATTTTAGCTCTCCTATTCAGGAACAACTGACAGGTAGTAGTGCACTTCCATTGTGTACTTCTCTTGCGTGGTCTGAGTAGTGGGAAACATGTTTTTCTTTAGTTTCCTCTATCATCAGCTTTAACAATTCACAAATATTAACCATATTTTTGTACTATGTGCTCGCCCATGCAACAATGTAATATAGTGTACTATGTGTAATATTGCAGAGATTTTATTACTCATTCTTTTCCCCAGTCATATTTTAAACCAGCAGTGCTTTGCTTTTGCTTCGAATGCTTGTCTTGAAATTTAGAAGGAGAAAATATGTTTTTTATGTATGTATGAAAATATCCAGATAACTTAGCATTGCTTTCTGGGCTGAGCTCTCCTAAAAAGGCAAGAACAACTCAGTTTCATACTTTTGTGGAGGAAAACGAATCCATGCAATTTAGGAAAAAAAATCTCTGAAAGATTAGACATTATAGTGGTGGTTTGTATTATGAAGGTATTTGTTCTTTGGGACAACTTTTACTTTGTAAAAGTAAAATATGTCAATGTCATTGAGCCTCCTGGCGCTGGATTTTCATGGTTAGCATCAGCTCAGTAGCAGAAGAGTAGAGGCAACGTTACTGCTTTGTCATAAATCCAAAGGTGAGGTCCTTCACACTTGTCTTTCAGCACGAGATTAATCAGTGCATCATGTGGTCTCATTTTTCTCTTGGTAAACAGAAGGAATACTGGAATAGACCTCTTCGTAGCCATGGGCTTAATAGTGGCTGCTGCATGACCAATGATGGATGCCTCTAGCTGAGAATGTGGAGTCATCTCCCTAGAACTTTGCTGTCCGTGGAGTCTCCTCCTTGCATAAACCAGAACAATAACTGGAGGCGAGGAAGACTTCTTTTGCTACTTTAAGCCTGATATAGCTATGTTGTGGACACAGGCGTAACTGCAACCTGTGAAGATGTACATGGGTCACCTTCATACTAGTACTGACAGCAGTAACTGCAGCAGATGGCATTCACTCTCAGCTGCAAGATCTGCTCTGGTGGTTTGCTAGAGCTAAGTTTTATGTTGCTTTGCCTAGTTGCTAGCAGTA
Source organism: Phaethon lepturus (assembly GCF_000687285.1). Lineage (NCBI taxonomy): Eukaryota > Metazoa > Chordata > Aves > Phaethontiformes > Phaethontidae > Phaethon > Phaethon lepturus. The sequence goes on along the minus strand of NW_010553070.1, from coordinate 5,732 downwards.
ACCTCTAGTTATATTATATTGGCTTGTATAAATATACTTGAAGGTTTCTTAGAAAGACTCTTAAGGATTTTGCTTCCTCTGTTCCCTGACGTGTGGTGTGCAAGTGCAGGCAGTTAAGTGTTGGATGGCAGAGAAGGGGAGAGGGTGCAGGGTTCCAGGAGTCCTTGTGCTGCTGTCCTGGCAAACTGGAATCCAAAGTGCAAGAGCTTAAAGTGTTCCTTGACAGTACTACTGCTGGCATATGACAGCCCTTCAGGGTCCGGTGGCTCATGTTACAGCTTTGGACTGCTGCATTTATGGCAGAAAAACTTATTTGGGAGCAGCCAATGCCCACGTCCTTGCTGAGACAGACAGGACAAGGATATCTGTGAGCAGTAGTGCTGGGGATGTGAGCACTGGGGTGAGGAGAGGGGAGGTGAGAGAAAACCCGTAACCCCTACAGTTCATTAGAACATCATGTTCCTCCTTCTTGTCTGGGTGCTTTCCAGTTTAAGCGTCATCTCTTAAGTGATCAGATTTCCTCAAATTGTCCCTTGTGTACTCATGAAAACCTGCATCCATTGAGTGATGCCCTTTTCTTGCTTGAGCTGTATTATGTTAAAACCACTTCTGAATATTGATAATCTATTGAAGTTCTGCAAAATGGTCTTGAAGCTTGAGGAGGGCATATGCTGGGGGCCTGGGAGCACGGCGTAGATTATAGATGCAGTCTGAAATGTTGGTTATTGCCAAGGAAGAATTGGGCTTCTACCAAAGACCCCAGAAGGAGAACGTGCTGAGCTATGGGATGGCTAGCACAGTCAGTGCTGATACTGCTGCAGAAGCAGCTACGTTATTTCTCGTGTCAGATAGCCAAGGATGTTTTGCCACGCATCTGTCGTATTGTGGAGCTTGCAAAAGGAGTGCTTTATGCTGGATTTGAAATACATTCCTTTATATTTATGCATTTCCTTAGAGCAAAGCTTGCACGTTCTCAAATGCGGACAGGAATAACACAGAAGAATGGCAACTTTGCCAGGTGCTTGCTGTTAACATGTAGGAAGCAGTTTGTCAGCAAGGATTAAAAATGCAGTTGAGGACTAGTGCTGTGAAAAGGTTTAATCCAGGAGCTCGGTGTTCAGTTTTCTTGAAATACCCTGCCTAATGCGTTTTATCAGGGCATGCCCTTCACAAAATAGTCCCTTCGCAAATAGAAAGAGAAATGATAAAATGGTGAATGCTTTTTTGTGTGAAGTGCCCAACGATGATAAGCCTTAACAGGCAGGTTGCATATTTCAGAAGTCTACTGATATTCATGCATTTTTTTAATTACAAGAATATTTAATTGAGTCTCTTATTACACTTTAGATTCAGGTAGATAAATCTGTTTCAAGGCTGAAAATGGAATCCTTTTCTGTTGTCACATAAGTCAAGGGCAATTGAGCATTATTCGATAGAAATAATGAATTAGTCCTTTTCTAAATAGCAAGTACTCTAGCAGAATTACATTACGACATAAAAAGTTGATTTGAGCTATAGGGCAGGCTTGCTTCAGTCCACATGGGGATGAATTTTCTCTGATTCTTTTCTCAGATGGCCCAGAGGGGCAAGGGGGGAAAGGTTGAGCAGTATGTTAACTCATGGGAAATTATCTGGATGTGTGCATTAGGATCAGCACGTTTCCTTCTCTTGATGCTGGGATTTAAGGGTGTCTTAAGAGAAAATCCATTCTGAATGGCTTTTAGCAATAGGGTGACACTGACAAATAGTTTCTGTTGCACTGCCTGCAGATTTGTTTCTGACGAAGAAAATAGTTGTGCTTCGATGCTAAAAATAACATCCTGGGGGGTCAACTCCAACTTAAATTTTTTCAGTCTATAGCTAATGATAGCGACATCTTGCCTTTTCCATCCTTTTTGCCACTTCCAGAGGCATTTTGTGCATGATTTTCATCTTTCAGCTGTTGTTTTGTGGAATAATTCTGCAGAAGCAGATGGGTTTAGGGATGTAGGGCTGAGGTCTCCCTTCCGTACTTCTCTGCTGCACTCCCCCCGTATGCTATATGCTGCCTTGTAATGGAAATGGGGCCTCCTGGGCCAAGAGTGATGGTATTTGGTTATTTAGATGCTGATTCCTGAGTAATAGTGGAGGTGAAAAAAATTGAACAGATACTTTTGAAATAGGATTGCTCCTTTGACTTTAGAAAAAAATAGAGGGGCGAGGACACTCCCACAAAATTTGTCGGCAGTAATTTTTTTTAATAGTGATAGACTGGAACTGACTGTTTAACGTAATTTTCTTCTGTTTGTAACTGATCTGTGGTGTTTCTTATAGCGTAGGAAATACTATTTGCATTGTGATATTTCTTTTGGGAAGTTATAAAACTATACATTCTGGGGAGTTGGATAGTAGCTGGCTGAGAATTAAACCTTTCTGCGGACTTTCTGTGCTGCCCTGTACCGCATTGTTTGATGTATGTATATCCAGTTTTCTCAGTAATGTCAGGGAAGAAGGGTAACACCTTTATTCTACCCTCTTTTCCCCACACAGTCTCTCTAACCCAGCACGGCAATCTGAGATAGGGTTACCCAGGGTTGTAGTGGAACTGCTCTGTCTCTAGGCTGCTTTGCCTTACCAGCTTTCAACATATCCCAATGTCTTGTTACTTGGCAAGAAATGCCTTCCCGTGAATGCTTTGCTACCTGCTCGCATGTTGCAGGGTTCAGGGAAGTTGCATGAACACCAGAGTTCACTAGCAAGTTAACAGCATTTGCCTTGCAGGCTTTTTCCTAAGTGATTTTTAGGTATTTTTTTTGTCAGTATGCTAGAAAATATAAGGTATGCTAGACTCATAAAATGCAAAGCTTTTGGATACAAACATTTGTTGCACATAGGAGCGTTTGAAGAAACCATGAAGAGGGAGAAGAGCTTGTCAATGCGAGAGGACTATGCTCTCAGAGTATGTCTGTGCTTATGAGATCTATTTTGTGTTGTATGATTTTACATAAGTTTTGAGGTTTGGCTTATGAAAATGAAAAATAGAATTTTATTTGACCTTTTTTTCCTCTCTTTCTCATAGTCTATGCAAGCAGCAAGATGTCCCACCGATGAACTGTCATTGACCAACTGTGCTGTGGTGAATGAGAAGGACTTCCAATCTGGGCAGTAAGTGTGCACTCTTGCTCTTTCAACTTTTAACCAAAAAGGAATTATTTTCAAAATTTGGATGGAGGTGGAATAGAATTTCAGATTTGGAAGGTGAGTAGAGTAGGTTAATTAACAAAACTTCGGCGTCTTTTGAGACCAAAACTTTAAAAGTGGATCTTTCTCAGAACTAGAGATACTAAAAAAATGGTTAATTTTTCTCTGAAGCATTTCTTGCTTGGGAACTGATCTGCTTAACTAATTATAGTCACTATTTTAATGATGGACTTCAGGCTTTTTTGGTTTTTTGTTTGTTTTGTTTTTGCTGTTGTTCCTGTTACATAGTTAGAATATTGAGCTATGCCAAGTAGATTTTTAACATTTAATTATGTTACTAGGGGCATCTTCTTACTTTCACATCATGTTGGAGTGCTGAGCAGAGTCAGTAGAAACTCTCTCTTGTTCTAGGGGTTTTCATGCACACGAACAAAAGGGGAAGACAATCAGAGTGTGCGCACGACAATTTGGGTTCTTTAATTACAGTTTTGTGGTGACTAATAGAAGCTGATTCTGGATTTTACTTCTGTGAGAAAGATAGAAAACACATTAGTTTTTCAGCTCAGCCCACACCGAAGAGTTTTGTATTAAAAGAAGCCAATTGAAATAATTAGTTTCCTTGCTTTGCTGCAACTGTACGGTGGCTTTCCAAAAGATTTCAGTATGTAGACTGTAGACAGAAGTAATTAATTTCAGCAGAAAAAGAGAGTATCACACGCAGGAGAATGTGGAAGAGCTTGGTTTTGAAAAATGAGAAAAAATGTTAAAAAAAAGATATTGAATGACACACTTAGGGCCTTAGCATAAAATATCTGTCCCAGATGAATTCTGCTAAGGATGGAGAATGAAGTGGCTCTGAACTGCGGGAAACAATGTCCTGAGACTTGCCTGGTAGGCAGGCTGGCTATGACTCTGGCTGCACTGATTCTCCCCGAGAGCGCTGCTTATTTCTAGAAATCGGGGCTCATAAAGAAAACATCATATGTTTGGTTGTGAGCAGATGCTGTATATCGCTTTGAAAAGTGTAAGACTAGAGTACAGAGAAACATCACGATACTCAGCTACCACTGAAGGATATAGTCATTCTGCTGCATTGCAGATATACTGAGCAAGACCATCCTTATGATCTGCTGCAGCAAGTTGCATGCAGTCAGCAGATTTGGTGTGTATTCTCCTAGCCATGACTGGCTGCACAGAGTATTTTTTGGTAACAGTTACACAAAGGCCTTTGCCTTATCACTTCCATTTAGAGCTCACGGTCTAGAGGTGGGAGTTTGACCTTGGATCAGTGAGCTGCTTTATCCCCACGATGCTACTGTAAATCTTCTCATGCTTAATTTTCCTGCAAGTTGGACAAGTATGAGTCACCATTTTGTGACACATGAGTTCATGGGATGCAATGCATTATTATAGTACTATGTTGGTTTGATAAGTTGCACCATCTTAAGTTCCTGTGACATACTTCTATCTTAAGGATTCGCTATGTGTTTTGGAGAGAAAAATAGGTGCTGAAAACACCCAGGCTGTGAAGGGGACAACAGTCTGGGAAGAAGCCAGGGCAGGTTATCTCAATGGCAGTTTTATTTTAATGTTGAGAACTAATTATTCTTACCTTTTATTATTATTGTGTATTATTATTCCTGCCTTTTACATGGGAAGACCATCCCTCTTACCTCATGCCAGGTTAGTTATCTGAAGAGCCCTTGAAGAGCCTTGCTGAATAATTTACATGGGTTTCCAAACATGCACCAGAGAAATATCTGCCCATGTGGTTCAGATGCTTACTGGCACCTTTGCATAGATATGTAAGTTACCCTCTCCCTTCATAAAGCTATGCTCTTTCTTTACAAACACAAAAACTAGTGGACACGCAGGTTAATATTATCTACTACAGTTTCTGTTGGTTTGCTCAGCCTGGCCAGCAAACTTACCAACTGACAGCTTCCTAGGCCCAGTCCAGAGCTGCCCTTAAGAACTGGCATCATGTTTTGGTTCTGACCGGTTCAGGCAAGGCTTTACATGAATTCGAGCAGCAGTTTCACCTGTTACAGCTCTTGAAGCTCTTGGGAGATATCTGGCCCTGGTGACTTGTTGTTCCTTTTGTTTGCTTAAAAACAGAAGCTCTTAATGAGGTTGAGATTTCCCCCCTGTGTCTCCATGAGCTCTCCACGCTCCTTCCTGGTGAACATCAATGTAGGAAAATGCATTTAGTTTTCCATGCTATTGCCTTATTTTGAACATTCTTAATAGGTTGCTTACAGCCTGTTGGAAACTGCCTGCTCCTGCTGTCTTTGAGAAGAAACAGGGTTGTTCCTGTGCCTTTTGCAGATTTTTCTCAAAAGAATCTGTCAGGATTTGACCTTACCTGATCTTCTCACTTGGCTTTTCTTTCAGAAAGCTGATTTTTTTTTTTTTTTTTTTCCTTTTTTCTTCCTTGCATCCATTTGCCTGCTGACAGGCTCTGCTATCTTTCTGGTCTGCTGGAAATATTTTTGATGAATGGTATGCTCCAATATAGTAATTTTAATTTGTATCAAATCTTTGTGGATACT
>NW_010553069.1:0-7331 GCF_000687285.1 Phaethon lepturus | reverse complement strand
AAAGGGAGCTCCTGCTGCCAGGGGAGCCGCCCAGCGCAGGTGGAGGGTTGGGGGCCGGGAGGGGTGTCCTGGAGGGGCTTTGCCTGGGGGATCAAGATGCAGTGCAAGGGGCTCTGCAGCAGGCTGGTTGGGCAGCAAGGACTCGGTAACCGAGAAGCTGAGGAGCAGGGGCTGGTATTCAGCTGATGGTCCGGGGTGTTGGGTGGTGATGGTGATGAGCACCAGCAGTGCCAGGGCATGCCAGAGGGAGAGGGATTGGCAGCTGTTAGTCACATCTGACAGACTGCTGTGAAGGGGAGAAGCGTTGGTGTGGAGGCGTGCTTCTGCTTCCTTATCTTGGAAGTTTTGCCATAGAATAGATTTGTGTTTCATTAACAGGTTGTCTACTTGGTGCCAGCTGCCCTGACGCTGCTTGTCAGCATTAACCCTTCAATAACAGGTATGTAAACCTCTTCTGTGGAAACATGTTCTGCTGACCTTTTGAGGGCAAAAAACTGTGGGACCCGCTTCTACAAAAGCTGGTCATTGGTTTAGTGCTCGTGGTTGGACGTGCTTGTAGGTGAACAGATGAGCCTTGCATAAAGGCCTGCTGCTGGGATGGTCTTACCTTTGCACCCCAACTCCAGTGCTCAAAGCCTGAGTGGAGCACAAGCCTGGGAGCACACTCTGAACCTGGCTCTGGTGTTGATGTTAGCACATTAATTCACTTTGTTTCCTTGTTGTAAATCTCTGGTTTTGATTATCTACCTCACAGAAGAGCAGTTGAGCTCTACAAAGTCCGTTGAAAGAGCTAAAGGTCCTTGTCTATATCAAGTATTGCAGCTACACCAGAAAGCGCATGGGCAGAGATGGGGATGTTTAGAGGCTTCAGTGCAGTGTCCGAGTTTCCAAGGGCGTACACTAAGGGAGCTAATGCCACATCATATGTTGAGAGAATTGGTCAGATCAGATTTGGTTCAGGACTCCAGAAAATAATTCATTTTTTGCATTTCCATCCAGTAGAAATAATTTTAAAACAACATTTTATGTACACAAAGTGACTGTATCTTTTCTTGCAGAGTAAGTATACTTACTCTGCAAAAACTAAAACACACTTATGCCAAAAAAGAAAATCTTCAAGCGTGCATGCTGTTGTCACAAATCACACCGTTGCAGCCTCTTTGCGTTCTGGCTACCTTAAGCATATAAAATATCAGCATTCATAAAGCCAAAACCCATGAGAGTTGGTTGCCTGTGGTTTTGAACATTTCAGAGGAGGTTTATTTGTGTGATAGGTGTAGCTTCAACATCACGGCATTTGGCTGGTCAAGAGGATCTGCTTGATTCAGGTCTGTGGAAGACCCAGATTCTGCCTCTGCTGAGCTGCAGTAGGTTCAGCCAAATGGGGAATTGATTACGATGTTGGGTCACGCTGAGCTCTTGAATTTTGGCAGCTCATCATCTTTAATGCTTGCCTGGATGGGTCAGTGCCCAGAAAAGACTGCTTTTAACTTGGTTTTTGCTTGTTGACATTGCTGAGACCAGCGAGAACTGCCTGTGTTGTTTGCTCACTTCTCCCCTCTGTGGGAATGGACATGGAAAACCACAACAATCTGTGGGGCCCATGCAGATATTTCACATCATCTGTATTTCTCTGTTTAAAAACATCAGTCCTCAGGCAGAGATGTCATCAGCGTTGCTCATCATCACAGGCAAAAGCTCAGGCAGATGCTTTATCTGGGAGCATGAGGGGAGATGCTTCCTGCAGTGGGGTGGTCGCTTGGTACCTGACGGCTCGCTGGGAGCTGGGGCTCGCTCCCTCGCACTCCGGTGGTCCTCTGGGGTCATGCGGAGCATCTGGTTATGGCTGCGAGCTCTGGAAAGGCCGTTCCTACTGTTTAAGAGAACTTCCATTTGTAATCAGTCTCGTGATTGTTTTCTATGCATGTTGACTTCTGGAGCCTGTTTTGTTTGCTGGAGAGAATAAGAAATCATTTTCATTGAGGTGCTGCTGCCAAGAAGTTGCATTCCTAGGAAAGCAAGCCCCAAGCTCACTAGCGTTTATTTTCAACAGCACTTTTTAGCAGATTTGCCTGGTCATAAAGATGCTGGTATTAATTCCATCTTCCTGCCCTAAGATGTGTGTGTGTGTTTGCTGGAGGCATCTTTTTTAGCAACTCAGTTCCTTTTTAATACGTAGGGTTTACTTCATGCTACATTGCAGTTGCTGGCAGTCTATTTTTTCCTCAGATAACTGTGTTTGGAGAAGCCTTTGTGACCTTCATTCTGCTGGTTGTATCGTTGGTACCATTGCCTTGGCTTGCTCTTTGTTTGCTTACGCTCAAGGAAACATTTTGCAGGAAGAGGAAGGAAGGTAAGCAGTGATTTTTACTTTCCCCTGCACGAATTCAGCACGCCAGGACATCTTCGGGTGGTCACCTTGCTAAACTTTTATTTGCTGGGCTGTTGCAGTGAGTGCTTGTTGGTCCAGGGGAATCAAGCCAAGGAGGAGGGGCTATAGTGCTCCAGACCACCCCTTTGTTGGACAAAAGAGCTAAAGGGAGTGTGAACAGTTGTGATTGCATGCCTGATTGTGGCAGTTAGACTTAATTGGAGCAGTTCTGGCTTTCGAAGACCAATGCACTACCACAGTGAAACAGCTTCGTGTTCTCTTGCTGGAGCTGTAGGAATGGGAATTAATGTTTCAAAAACTCCATGTTTATCTGGCATGGGCTGTTGGGTCCTCTAAACTGCCAGGGATTGAGGAGGAGGGAGGATTTCTCACCTGGACGTTCCATTGTTGCCTAAAGTAGGTGATTTGCAGTGCTGAGGCGAAGCACTGGCAGCTACTGTGGCCATTTACGGTCTGGAAAACAGGGATGCTGCTTTGCTCTGTGTTAATGAGGGAAATGTGCTGCGGAATGTAAATTTAGCAGCAGAACAAAAAGTGGAAGCAGGAATTTCTGCAGCTGTATAGCTGGTTCATGTGTGTTTGTAGATTTATAGTGGGAAGCAAAGTTAATCCTTGTAAATACCTTTAGAATTATAATCCTAGTAAAACACTGAACTTCTCCAAAGGAACAGACACTACTGTTTTGGAGGCAAAGTTTGTATTGTTTTAAAAGTAAACATCTGCTTGTATTATTTTCTGATCTGTTTTTTGTTTGGCTTTTTAGAGAGTTGTTTGGTCTGGTGATTATTACAATATGGATGAGTCTTTGTCGCAATTCAGCAAAGTAAGTTTTGTTTTTTCTTTAATCCATTTGTATGTTCACATTTAGGGACTAGCTTCTTTAAAACGCATAGCTGCTTTTGGCTGCTTGTTTTTCTGCTTCCTGTCACTGTCTAAACTTTCTCAGGTACCTAGGCAGTAGTCGCTGGCGCTACAGCCTGTAGGATCTTGTACAGATAAAAGTCTGTAGGAGGAAAGTAAAGCTACATGAAACATTTTTTTCTGTTCCCCTACCATAATGGGCAGGGGACATTCTCCCTTTGCGTAAGGACAGCATGCCCCTTCTGTGGAACAGGCTAGTGAGTGTTGGCCACAACTGCTGATGAACTGCAAAACCATTTCTGCCATTGCTCCCAATTTACAGAAGTTTCTAGTGAGTGTCATAGAATCATGGAATACTTTGGGTTGGAAGGGACCTTTTAAGGCCATCGAGTCCAACTCACCTACAACAAGCAGGGACATCTGCAACTAGAGCAGGTTGCTCAGAGCCCCGTCCAACCTGGCCTGGGATGTTTCCAGGGATGGGGCATCTACCACCTCTCTGGGCAACCTGGGCCGGGGTTTCATCACCCTCATGGTCAAAAATTTCTTCCTTGGATCTAGTCTAAATCTGCCCTCTTTTTTTTAAAAAAACCATCACCCCTTGTCCTATCGCTACAGGCCCTGCTAAAAAGTCTGTCCTCATCTTTCTTATAGGCCCCCTTTAAGCCCTGGCAGGCTGCAATAAGGTCTCCCCGGAGCCTTCTCTGCTCCAGGCTGAAGAACCCCAACTCTCTGTTGGGTCTCTGTACTGGTGTCTGCTGTGTCCACCGGAGCAGGCAGGTGATGCATGCAGAGCTGGCAGAAGGCTCTGAGCGGCTGCCTGGCTGCAGTGGCTCCACGCTTTTCCCCTCCAGCCTCTTCAGAGGACTGTGGTACAGCAGTTTTGCTAAATTCCTCTTAGCTGGGAGCATTAAAAATTCCAATCTGCCAAAAATTACCTTTGTGCTGGGAAACATTTCACAGATGCTCAGGGCAAGCAGGGTTCTCTGTTTGTTTGTTTGTTTGTTTTTTAATCAGGTTTATGTAGCCTAAGGTGGCAGAAAAGCTTTTTCTGCTGGCATGCGGTGCCTCTCCAGTGAAGGACTCTGCTGATGTATCCACAGGAACTACATTAAAGTGGCCAAAGGCTCTCTGCTGTCTTTCCAACTGCAGCCAGGTGTCAATGTTTCTAGCAGTCTGATTTGAAGTAGCTGTGTTGCATTTGCTTTGTTATAGGAGTCCGCTGAGTGGAGTTCGCTTGATTGCTGCAGTTGTGGTCGCCCTCTTCCCCTTTGTTTCGTGGCTGTACATTTACGTGAACAAAGAGATGCGAGCATCTTGGCCAATGCACTGTAAAACGGTCATTTAATTGGGTGGAGAAAGTGTAGAAAAAATATTCTGACCTTACTTGCCTTTGCTTTTGGTTCTTAATGAGAGGTTAGTATCAATTTGCTAGGACTCAAGAGTGCCTGGCTCCTTCCATCAGTGAGGTTTGAGATTTGTCAAAAAAATTAGGGAACACTGTGAAATCTGAGTGGACAATTTTTTTAATGGAAACTGTTGTTCAGCTGGCTGCTTCATACATTTTCAAAGCGCTGTTGATCTAATATGTCTTCTAATGGTATATTCAAGATATCCTGGCATCCCTGGATCAGTCTCCAACCACCTCGTACTTTGGGAAATCTTACTGTTGTGTAACGTAAAGGGAAAAAAAAGTAAAGCAAACACTTTGTTTCAATATTTGTTTCAATGACTACTTACAGCCATAAAACTTGCAGATATCTTCCGGATAGTCTATTGAGACCAATTGAAAAATTGAGCAGTCTGTGTTTCTGTTCCTATGCTAAAATCATATGTAGAATGTATCTGAAGAAATACTTTTGCTATTATCTTTAAATGAAAATTACTGCTTTTAGAGAGTAATAAATACTATTTTTCTAAATAAAATACAATGAAAGCTTCCATATCTTTTTTTTTCTGTGCAATGTGTAGTCAAGACTGCCACTAGCAGACACGACCATTATCACAACTCTGCTTCTCATAGAATTTCTGTTCCCAGAAAGCAGAACCCCCAGAGCAGCCCAGCAACCGTAAGCACATTCCACTGCTACTAATCCTGAAGGAGGTACAGGTGAATACACTGGACACACAAGCTGGCTGGGAAAGAGCCAGAACAGGTCCAGATGCAGCACAGCAATATGCTTTAGATCCTCCCATGTCAGGGCTTCTTTGCTCAGTACTGCTGCAGGCTAGTACAGCTGTGCACACATAGATCCCAGAGGGTGTGCATTACCTGATGTAGCATAGATGATCTCCATTTTCCTTGGCCTTAGCTTTTTTTGAAGATTACTTTAGTCTTTTAAAGCAATGTTGAGAAGATTGCATTAGGCTACAGGGTGGACTAATTCTGCCAGAGATGAGACATTACTGACTATGATTTCAAAAAAAAAAAATTGAAATGCAGCTGGGCAGGTACAATTCTGCATGCTTTAATTCTGACTATTAAAAAAATGGATTTTTTTTGGATGATATTCATAATATGGTTTGCATTTTTTCACAGTAAGTACAACAATCCAGTCAGGACGGGGTGTTTCAAGTCAACATTCTGCATTCAAGTATATTTATTTCAAACATGGTTACTGGCCTTCTCTATTCTCCACAAAGAAACTAGGTCTGTTTTCTTACAGAAGCAATACCTAAAATTCTGTATCTGAGAGAAAAGTGTTTGAGTTAAAGCTATAAGGATCAGCCACGCGCATCTTTCTACAACCAAATAAGCTGGATCCCCTGCTTTTTTGTCCAAGTACTTCCTGAAGAGCAATTCGTATTTGCTTACTATTTTCAGAAATGCATAACTCTGTCTGAAATTCTGCCCCTTCCCTTTAGTATCATTTTATCTTCATAGACATAAATAGTTCCAAAGGCATTGCTTTTTGGTGGAGTTTCAATAACACCCTCCAAAGTCAGATGATGAACTCCATGAGAGTCTAAACAATAGCCACCATCATGCAGGTGCCCTGCAAGAAAGCAGACCACGCACTGATGGGAGTGTATGACTGAAAGGGCATCTTCATAATTCCAGGCTAGGCAAACTCTGTCTGAAGCATCTGGATGAATGGGCAGATGACCTGCAGTTGAGAGGGAAAGAAGCAGGAGAGTTACTTTAAGCATAACCAAACTCAGTCTTCATTACTGGGAAGTTCAGACATCTAACTACACAGAAAGCTCACCCGAGTGTGAGACATAGTTGCTATTCTCCTACTTCACAGATTACATGGACACCTCAGTGGAGCTACAAAGCTGCTGCGTGTTTTGCTCAGCTAACATACATTGACTACATAACTTTTTTTTGCATTTATCCCCATATATCCCCCCCATCCACCTACCCATAACTACAACTTTTTCTTGGTTTTCATCAGCGAACTTGAGGACTTCATTGAACCAGTCCAGCTGGGCTTGGCTAAATCCTCCGTTAAACTCTACAAACTGAGGTTCTTTGAGTCCTGCAATGAAGAAGAAGGTTAAGCATAGGTGTATACCCCTCTTGTGGCTCCCCTATTTCCTTGCCATGTGTAAATCTGCTTACGATAGATGGTTTAGTCTTACAACCTTTTCTTTTTGCATGTCTTGGATCAAAATTCCAGCCTCCTTGGACAAACAAGAGAAAATTATTTGTAAGTGTTTTCAGGGGCTTTGGTCATGCTGCATGCACAGGATTTACACTCTTGAGTTCCACCCTGGCGTGGGATAGGGTGTGCATCACTCGGCGCTCTGTGATAGCAGCTGCACCAACAGCTGCCTTTTGTGCTGGTATGGCAGAACACACAGCACAACATAAACCCATCCCACCAGAGCATCATGACGGGTATGGGGGAGCATGTCCTGTGCCTGCCTAGAGACCCACTGACCAGCTCTTAGCTAACAGCAGGGAGGCAGAGGAGGTGGGCAGGAGTAGGACACGTATCTCAGCCCCCTGGAAACCAGACGTCAGCCTAATCACCCTGGGAAGTGGATGCTCAGCCGCCCACACTCCCTGCTGAAGGGTCAAGCCGGGGGGTACCTGCAGGACTGTTGAGGTTGTCATTGGGGTTCTTCTCCC
>NW_010553068.1:0-451 GCF_000687285.1 Phaethon lepturus | reverse complement strand
TTGCCCTTCAGTTTGACCAGCAGGTCTCCACCCTGTCATGCCGGTCTCTTGCCTTGCTTCCCTGATTCCTTTCACGTGGGGATCGAGAGCTCTTGTGCTCTATGGAAAGTGTCCTTAAAGATCTGCCAGCGCTGTTCTGCTGCCTTGTCCCTGAGGGCAGTTTCCCAGGGTGTGCTGTGTCGCGTGTCCCTGAGGGCAGTTTCCCAGGTGATGTTATTGACTGACTCCTTGAAGAGCTGGAGTTTTGCTTTCCTGAAATTCATGGTCCTGACTTACTCTTCACCTGCCCCATATTCCTCACGACTGCCAACTCCACCAGTGCATGATCACTGCAACCTAGGCTGACTCCAATCTTGATACCACCAGTTAGCTCATTTGTGCTGGTCACCAACAGGTCCACTATCACACCCCTCTGATAGGGCCTACAGCTCTCTGTGCTACTTTTCCAGCA
>NW_010553067.1:0-285 GCF_000687285.1 Phaethon lepturus | reverse complement strand
GCCCAGCCGTGCACCCCCTGCCCCGCACCTGCCGGAGCTCCCGGCCACCCTGGGGACCAGGGGCATCAACATGCCCCGAAATCAGGGACTTGGGGGGTTTTGCTAAGCCCAAGCCCAGCCTCCCCAGGCGTCCAAGGAGGAGAGTTGCGGTGCGGCGCAGAGGGCCGGGGCAGGTCGCAGCCCGTGTCCCGTGCCCGGCACAGCGGGGATGTGTTTGTCCCGAAGGATGTGGCAGTGCCGGTTCCGGCCACAGGGACAGGGGGTGTGTGTGTTTTAAAGTAAGTT
>NW_010553066.1:42658-43281 GCF_000687285.1 Phaethon lepturus | reverse complement strand
GGCGGCCCCTGCCCTCAGGCGCAAACGTCGTTCCGCCGCCTCCTCCCTCGCCAAGGGGCTGGGGGCGCCTCATCGGCCGCCAGCATCAAACACGCGAAGCATCGCCTCTCGCCCCTTCTCCTAGCAGCCCACACAGGAGCTCCCAGGACGGGCCTCGGTGCCCTCGGGCCCGGCGTGCTGCGAGTAGCAGATCCAGTCCCAGCGTGGTGGAAATCGGTACCTGGTGCGAATTCCCTGGGAGGCTCTCTTCACTCTGCGGCATAACGGTAAAGCCTGTGAAAGGTAACGTAACCCAAGCACTCTCACAGGCCCCAACAGGAGAGATCATAGCAGGTTCCAAAGATCTTACTTGGAAAAAGCTCCAGGGTTATGAGAGAGTGACCCCACTTCAGAACATTACCCAGTAGTTCCCCACAGAAACAAAACTATCGTAACCAGTTGTAAACCCGTTACATGTGTTTACTCTCCAATGTGGATTTCAGCTTCAGTTTTACAACACAGCATCCCTGTGATCAAAACCCAATGGCATTGTTTGTCTCTCAGAAGAGCAGAAACAAAAAACACTTGACAAAAATTCTAATGAGACCCTACTGTAGGGAAGAGTAGTATAATTTTTCCCTGCC
>NW_010553066.1:20020-42627 GCF_000687285.1 Phaethon lepturus | reverse complement strand
TCCCTACAGTTTGGATGCCTAGAGAAGCAAGCATTACTGTAAGTTAGTATATGCCTTCTGAACATACTTAGTCTACTCTTATCCATGTCAAAACACTTTTTCTGAAACAGCGTCTGAAAAAAACCCTCATTGTAGCCACAGTTTTTACAAGGCGGGGAAAGAGAAGCCCTCTCCAGAACTCTCAGGAGCCTGAATGTATGTCAAACCCACAGATACTATACACCGGCCTGCTGTGCTGGTGTCACAGCTGTACTGCCAGGGTCCTCTAACTTGCAGCTTTGTGTCATTTACTTCACAACAGTTTCTTACCACAGCAGGCAAGGGCTACCGCAACAGTTAAAACATTGTAACACTTCACCAGTTTCTTCATGGTAAGATTTAAGATCCCAAATGCTTTTCTAGACATAGCCAGGCCATATGGAAGAGGAAGCCAAAATTCAAGGTCTACTGCTCAAAAGAAATACTAATTATTTTTAGAAAGCCCTTTTGAACTAGGAGTAGGAAAAGTTGAGAGAACCACTTTACATCATATCTGTATAAAACTTTAATGTCAGATTTTCTAATCTACAAGTAAGCTCAATGACAAACATCTTTATAAATTACTGTATATTTTTGTAAAGTTAGAGTGCGTTCTTTCAACATTGCAAAAATTTTTCATAGAGTAGATAGGTACATAAAGAACTTGCAGAGGCTTGGACAGTCTATTTTTTAAGCAGTTCCTATGTACTACCTTCTCTCTCTATATATAAAACAAGTTGTAACACCTTACACTTCAGCAAGTGTATTCGTAGCATACTTGCAAGTGTATTGTATATTTTGCATAGCTTTCAGACTGTTCTGCTGCTTACAGTCAGAAATAAACAGAAGTAACCAGTTATCACTGATTAACACCTTCGCAAGAATATTACAGCTACATCACTTGCAAATGGTATCGTTCCAACATGAACAAAATTCACATATATGGAGCCCAGCCCATATACATTTGGCAGAGCAGGTTGTCATCACTTGCTTCTTGAATAAGGTAATGAACGTGCCCTTCAATAGATAAGGGTAATCCTTTTATTCTGTTTCTAGTCTTAATGACACCTTGCAGCCGCTGTTCTATATCAAGGACATGAGTTTTGGCCTGGAAACAAAGAAAAACAAAAAAAAATTAATATTGCTACTATTCATGAACTTCCACTTCTTGAAATAAAAAAAAAGTATTTATTAGGATGTGTTTGAAATCTGTACAGTACTTTAATACAAAACCTAGATGTCTGCACCAATTGCTTTGAAAATAAAGGACACTCACTTTTAAAAAATAATTCTTTAAAATGGATAGATTATTAGCCAAGTTATAACTTTCGTCTTACATTTTTACAGATGAAATTTACCAGAGAAGACTGAAAAAGCTATGCAAATGTATTTGAAAATGTTAGAATGCTTTATTTCATAAAATTACTTTCAAAGTAATGCGACATTTTCCCAGCCTTCCTCTTGGAATTCTGGATAAAATTGAAGAAGGTACCTAGAGTCTGGTAAATTTAGGCCAAAACTATGAGCAACTGAAAATGAAGAAGTCTTATAACAAGTTACGCTGCACTACTCAAAATGAGCTTATTCTAAGGCCCACTAGAGTAGCTAGTTCATACCAATTATACTCACACATTTTCTTTTAAAGCTCAAGCATAACATTGGCACCTATCCAGAAAAAACAGTTAACCATATACCACTATGTGGGTGGTCCTGTAACTAAAAGAAAGGTTATGTAGACACAGCCGGGTTAGTAATTATTTGAAGATCAGGAGATTTTCTGTGCTCAAAAAGCTCAGTGATGTTCTTTGTTGTAATACAGCTTCACTGCTGTAGTTTGTCCTTATCTTAGTTGCCATGTTTATTAGTGCTCCCTAAGTTTTATCTGCTGTTACACCTATTTATTGTCACTAAATATTCCTTTAAAAGCAAAAAGGAGACAAATCAGAGTTTTTGCAATGGGAAAAGAGAATAAATATTACAGGTTGCACAAGCTACATTTTGGATGAACAACATAGTATTTATGAGCAGATACAAAAGAATCAGTACATATGAAATCCCAATTTTAACCAAGTATTCCTTGATATGTAACAAGGCACCTATTTATTCAATAATAAACATTCACTCATGAAAAGCACAAAACTATGCATGGAAAGGACCTCCATCACTGTAAGTCTGGAGGACTATGCAACAGTCAGAGCTAGTGGAAGCAGGAGCCTCACCTATCCTATTTGCTTCTGTTGATGTCTTTGATTTAGTAACACTAATAAGGGAATCATAGGCTCTATTTTGTTTGGTTCTTTAGTAGATAAATTATATTTTCCATCAATAAAAATAGTGTTTTAATGCATAAAAAATTATGAACACAGAGATAGTCAAGAAGAAACAACCAGAGGAATTTTTACATGAACAAAAAACCAAGAAAGTTACAGTTTCAGTTAGAAAATACATAACTTGCAACCATAATGGACATTTGAATACCTTATGCTATGCTTGGTTTCAACTGACCTTTTCATTGACAACTTCTCCAGTTTCGTTCACCTGTGCTTTTGTATTCCCTTTGACAGGTTTACTCCATTCCACAAGAGGATCATGGAGAAAAGTCTTTAAGACACTAAATAAATTAAAAATAAAAAAGGGTAAGATACATATACAGTTAATTTTCAAAACAAGAACACTGACAGCAGTCTAAATTTAGTGCTGAATATTCATATTGTTTTATATTTAACTGCACGTCATAGTAAGACTGAGCTGCATGATAGGCATATGCTGGAACTGGCACATTCACCAGCAGTTACTGTTTCAGATATTTAGACTACAGACAGCTTTTTCAGAGTTTGTAGAAAAACCAGTTGCCCCACCTCATTAGAGGCTCCCTTTGATCACGCATAAGCCTCATTGTAACTTCACAAGCTCTTCGGAAGAGACCTTCTGTTCCCATTGGACCCATTCCGTTAACCATGTTGTGAGTGAGACGAAAAGGAACGATTTCTGGAACTTCAAAAGTTTCTCCCTTTACATGGATAAAAAAGAGCATACCCCCAGTGTTTTAGGCATTATTAAAGAGTAACATTTGCCTTGTTTTTAGGTGTTTTTCCCCATCTTTGCCAGTGGCAGTTTCCTAGCTGACAAGAGATGTTTTCAAATCCTTCTCAGCTGTTAAAGGGAAATTACAGTGAATAAAGGATACCAATGTCCAAAAAACCTCTTTTTTCCCTGTTCTAATACAGCGTATAAAATTTATTCTAAATATATATTGCTGCTCTGTAGTCCCATGAAAATCCTAACTTTTCTTTTATAATATGCAAGTTAGCTTAAAAACATGTCTGTCTTTTATTAAGGGTTATGTAGGACAATTTAGGCTTACTAGAAAGAAAGCAGGAGAAATAAACCAACAGTGTCTCCACCTCAGTTATCTGAATTAAAATGGGCACATATTCCACACCAAAAGCATCTTTCAACAGAAACACCAAAACTCCAAATCCCACTCTGGCCACAATTGCTGCTGTTTATTTTTGCAGAACCATTGGAATTTTGTGCTGAATTAGTGTGAGAAAAATAAAGAAACTTCACAGCAGCAGAATTCTGAATATAGTAATTACAGTTTGCTTTGTGGGGTGGTAGTGGAGACGAGAGAGTCACAAAATACAAATACTCTAAAATTTGGGCTATTTCAGTGTATCCAATATCAGATGAGCTGATGTGGCTAAATCAAAAAGCTGGCTTTCATTAATGCAGTCTACTGAACAATCACATACTCTTTCATATCCCAGACTGTTGGGTATAAATAAGAAACAAAGTGAGAGCGAGAACACCACAGATACATTAAAGTAAAAAAAGTGGGAAAAAACCAAGACAGTAGAAATTTATAACTTACATGCATGTAAAATAAAGGGCAAGTTCAGCAAGTGGCATTTCTCACCTTATTGAAAAGGCAGTTGAAATCCACATGCACACATTCACCCGTCAAAGAATCAAACAGGATGTTTTCGCCATGACGGTCTCCTAGACCAAGTATGTAACCTACCATTGACATAACCGCAACAGAACGACAATAGGCTGACCTACTATTGTACCTGCGGAAATAAGAATCAGGTATGCCTAGGTCACTTCCTTGTATTTATTCAGTGGTATCATTAATGTTCAGTGAAATACATAAAGTAGATATGCTTGAGCTAGCCTAATCCCAGTCACTCACCATGAAGTAGGGTCAGGAAATGTTCTAAGAAACCATTCATGAAACAGAGGAGGGTGACGAGGCAGAAGGACTTCTTTGAACATTTTCAGCTTTTCAGACAAAGGTGCTGACTTTGGAAGCATATGTTGTCGCAATTCTTTTCCAGTCATATAAATACCTGTAATAGACCTCCTCATTTAGACAAAAGAAATCTCCAACTATTAAGTCTTATACATACTGTTGCAATATGGTATTTCAGAGATGATAAACATCTCCATAAAAAAATAAATAAATGAACAAATGGGAAATAACCCATAGAACGTGTTGGTGGTGGGGTACTGGAAAATAAATTAAGAAAGGAAAAAAAAAAAAATCACAACATGAACTGAAAAAGAAGACCTGGCAAACAAGCCACCCGTTTTACCAATTGCCATGGGGTGGAGTAGGCAAAACACACATAATACAAAAATACCTGCCCTCACAAACCCATTCATTATATTCAGCTGAGATGTTTAGAGTTCCAAACTCCCAGACATCTGCATACATCCAGATAACGTGTCAAATTTTCTCCCAAAATTTTATTGCATTGACCAGGAAGTTGCTTCGTTACCAAGAAATTATAAAGAAATCCGATCTTTTCCCTGGAAAGTTGCTGTACCCTCAACCTTAATTAAGGTAATTTGTAATTGAATCATCTCACACAAATGTAACAGAAACAAAAACAACAGATCAAAGCTAAAGTCCAATCTTTTCTATTATTCAGTGCTGCACATACATTCCCATGCTGCTGGCACTGCTGCTGAAACAATTTACATCGTTGTATGAAAGAATGTATTAAGATGGCTGAGTTATCAGTTCTTGTAAAAGGAACTTGCTTATTGCAAGCACAAATTATCTTCCTTTTAAGAGTAAGAGTTTACCACACATATGAATTGTAATAATACATTGCAGATAGTTAAAATACATGTGACTGTCTTCCTAGAATTTAGTCTGATCCCTGCTGTTTGTCTCATTTACCAATAAAGATACAAGCCCTTTAAAAAAAAAAAAAAAATCACTGTAGTCTAATATATTTCTTTACCTTTCTCCTTATAAAGTTTTATCAGGATATTTCTTAGGCCAGCAGTATTGTTCACCCATTCAATTATGCCACATTCATCATTTAATGGAATAACTGCGTAGGTCCGAATATGGAGTTCTCGCCTACGTGACTCTGCATCTTTTCTTAAGCACTATTCACAAAAGGAAAATTAGATTAACAGATAACATAGATAGGATCAAAATGTATCATTAACATTAACCACTCTATTTTCCAATCACACGATCTAGAATTTGAAATTCTAAGCTTCACTCTCTGCAGTAGGTCACATGCAAGCAAAATGCTCATCTGTTCTGCAAAGTAAATGAAAAAAGAGAATTTTGCAATAAAACAGTCAAACTGCAGAACTTGTACATGGCTTAGATCCCTTAAAAGCAGTATTTGAAATAGGTGTTTTAGTGTTTCAGAGATGCTATCGTTTGCTTTAACCGCATGGAAAACACGGTACCTTAACCTTAAGTATATTGCCAAGAAGCAAAATGTAACTAAGAAGTATGGCAACACTTTAGCATGAAAAGATGGAATTTCCCTATTTCTCATAAAAAATATTAGAAAACACTGAATAAGAAATATTAAACATGACAGTAGAAAGTTTACAGTTATTTATTTACTGTAAAAAACCTTTCCATCTATAACAGAATAAGCAATTGTTTTGGCAAAATGTTGTATTTTGTTATTGTTTCCACAAGTCTGTGAGAAGTCACACATTATCAGTTGCTATTGATTTCCGCTGAAATAAGATATTTTGCAACAGTTTACTTTTCTTCCCGTACACTTTATCTCAAGGTAATTCGGGGTTTTTTGTTAGCTAGTTCAGCACTTTGGTCTGGTCAATGAATATAATGCATCTGATTGTCTAACTCCTCAAACCTTATTAATAAGGGAGTTGAATTCCATGAGCCGACAGTCTTTTCTTAGATCATCTTTTGGCTTACACATCATAATGTAAGATTTCCCATCTGAACCTTTTAAGGTGATCTTTTTTGGCTTTTGAAGCGAGGCAAGAATTTCCACCTACGGAAAAAATGAAATTCTTTTTTAAGACCTGTATCAGATCATACAAAATAAAGTGTCTAACTGTAATAAACCACTGCAACCAATTAGGTCAGCACTTCCATGGTGCTACAGCATATTAAACCGCCAGGTCAAAACTCAAAGTACCAAGAGGCCATATCTGTCTCGGGTTGTTATGACAGAAGCCACTCAGTTTCCACAAAAATAATTACAAAGTTTCCTACTCAATCCTCCATTTCTAGGGAGCTAAGATATATTTGCAGCTACCTTTGTTTAACATGAATTTTAAAATGAGGTGCCAACTAGAGACTTACCGTATCATCAAAGCCTGCAATGTAGGCCCAGCATCCGGGAAAAGGGTCATGGTTAGCATGTGTACCAGGGATTGAAGGAAGAGTTGGTATCATTACAGATTGTAAGGGAATGAGAATTTCACTAAATGTGTGCTCTTCTACTAATCTCTTAAGTGTTTTGAAATGAATATTCATGCTTAATGTTGAGCTGTTTCCATCAACCTTGAAAAAAAAGTTGTTCAAAAGTTAAAAATAAACACTTAAAATATTACTGCTATTTCACATTAACTAATGAATAGAATAATAAATGCTTATGGTAATAAGAAAAAAGGTAAATACATTTCAAATTAAATGGGAGTCGTAAAAAGTAAATATATCTGGCCTTCATGGCACTTGTATTGTTCACTCCGAATGCGAATGCAAAATAATGAAAGAATTTAGTTTTACCTTTATTGTCAAGTTCATTAGTTCATGCAAACACAACCAGCTACTTTTACAGTGAAACTCTGTGAAAGTTACTGGGCAAGAATCATACATGAAAGCACAAATTAACGTAAAGCCCATGCACTAGGAACCATTATGCCAGTACCATTATGCACTGAAATATTTTACAACATGCTCAATTTAGAGCTTTCTTCTTTTTTTGAATAGTGTTCTTAAATTAAAAAATAATCTT
Organism: Phaethon lepturus; assembly: GCF_000687285.1. Lineage (NCBI taxonomy): Eukaryota > Metazoa > Chordata > Aves > Phaethontiformes > Phaethontidae > Phaethon > Phaethon lepturus. The sequence goes on along the minus strand of NW_010553066.1, from coordinate 35,353 downwards.
TTACAAGTTAATGTAGTTTCTGTTACATTGCAGTTCTGTAACGAATTGGCTAGAGAAAGCCATCAGAAGAAGATTTGTATAACATTTTTGAATAATCCATTTGCATGCATTAATTTGTTTATTTTTGTAAATACCGGTTTGTTGCATAGTTCCAATAGCTTATCTGTAAGGCGTGTTGCATCTCCAATAAATTTTCCTAAAGATTCCTTCATGTGAATAGCTTTGTTTAGAATTTCCTTACATCTATTGACACGCATAGGGTAAGAGGACTGAAAAAAGAGCGAAGGTAAAATGTATTAAGCCACAGTCAAATCAATTAAAGAATCCTAAAAAAACCCCAAACCACAGTAATTAATATATTATTTTCTCTATTTATTGCTTATCATATTTAATATCTGGTGAAGGATGTTCTCCAACTGAAATTTGGTACTTGAACAAGTATTGAAGTGGTATGGTTGGTGGGGGTGTGTGGGGTTATTTCTTGGGAGTCCCACAACATAAAGGCCAATAATCAAGAATATGCCAGTGTATCCTAAATATTATTTCACCAGCCTTAAAGAAATAATAAGCACCATGCTTCCCAATTTGCTTTGGAATGACCTTACTACCAGGTAAATATTAGGACTAAGTGGTATATCTGTCTCATTTAAATGAAAACACAGAGTTATTATTTGATTATAAAACTGGAAGTCCTATCACAATTACTAAACCCAACGAAATGTGTTCTCCATGACTACCCAATTTATCAGCTATTTGTTATTCAAGCTTCCTTTCCCCATATATCATACAAGTCAGGATGCATATTAGCATTCTAATCGGGAACATTTAAAATGTAATATCTGAATTTTAGACTACAATAAAATCTTTTGCAGTGATAGCATTGATACCCTGTTCCCCAACACTGTACCAGAGCAACCAAAACTCTCAATTCCTTCTTATCACCTTAAAGTAAAATAGGTTATATTCACATTTCTCTCTGATGAAAACAGTTTTTCAAACTTAACAAAGGTGTAGCTATACTTGTCAAGGTACCTTGGACACAGCAGTCATCATCCACATTGCTTGCTGTGGATAGGCTAAAAACACTTTAGCAACAATCACCATCAGAACTGCAAAGACTTCATCATGAGAATGGCAGATTCGGGAGATTAACTGAGAAAAAGCTGTCAGAAACTGGTAAGGGGCCAGGTGATTCGTGTGCTCTGTAATCACTTTGTTTATTTTAGCCAAATCATTTTTCATTTGAACACGTTCTGAACGACTAGCTGAAAAACACAAGAGGACAAGATTATGTTCCTTTCCCCCCCCCGCCGCATCGGAAATGTAAAGTCATTGAAATCAAGCCTGTGGAAGCTTATTTTGGTAATTTTTGGTAATTTTTATAAGCCAAAACAACTCAAGGAAAAGCTCCTACTGTAAAGTTCTTTTTAAATTAGCATACAATGACTTAATACATATGCTATTTAACTAACCAGAATAACAGGAAATAAACAAGCACAGACAACAGGAACATGGAACAGGCAATATTGGAAAAGCTCTCCTTATACTCTTAAAATAAACATCTACTCCTCCTCTAAAGGGATGCAATGGCATAGAACAAAACCAAAACACTCCATGTATTTCCATGGTAAAAGGATTCCAGTGTTCTTTAGTGGAAAGGAAAATAAGAAAGTCTTTACAAAGGACCTGATCCACCCCTGCACCAGAGGACCCAGCATGAGTAGCTCATCAACAAGAGAGAAAGCAGCATCTGATGTGCCTGCAGCCAAATCCAGTTAAACTCAGTGTATAGAACCAGGTCAAGATCAAGGAGCCACAACTGTCTGCTGCACTCCAGACCTGCAGGCAATGTTTGCAGTTTTTCATTTGTACAAAAAGCTCCCACCCAAAATGCACGTATGATAGTAGTTTCACATGCCTTGATGCTGCCTACAGCATTTTTCCCCCCTTTATTTAAATTTCAGTAAAATTCATTCAACAACTGGAACCAAGACAAATTGGAAAAAAACCCCAAAGCCTAACACTTTACTGAAGCAAGTGTATACAAAGCCACTACTCATGTGGCAACTTAGAAGAGGTGACATGCAAGGATTTTCCCTAAATCTGTTTGTCAACTTAAGTTACCCGAGGAACAATGCTATGCCATTATGTAATTTTTTTTTAAAGTTCTGGACGGTTTAACAAAAATAATTAATACTCTCCTGCATATTAACATCCTATAATTTAAAACAATAATAGTACTTTCTTGTTTCCATATAATATCAGGCAATAAGTCTAAACAAAGAACTGTAAACATACTTCACTGCTCTTTCAATCCTATATTCAAAAGTATGACACGGGCAGTGTGTACTGGGAAAAAATGTTCTACCTTTATCACATTCATATGCTTTTGCTCCGAAGTCCAGCCATAAAGATAGCATTCTTGGCATTGACTGATAGATGAATTGGTTTCCATACTGTAGAGACCTGCGATGACATGTTTAAATCACAGCATGTTAATGATATATATTAGAAGCATTACAAGTTTTACATCCTTAATTGTTTCTCATTCCATTCTGGACTTTAGAAGTTTATGTTCAGCATTTTAATGCATCTGCAACAAGCAAAAGCTTACTAATATACTACATTTTTGGTTTTATTAACCAAAACTGCAGATGAAATAATTAACTGTCTCACACAAGACAGACAACAATTGCTTAGTCAGAAGGCAGAAGTAAAATTAAGTAGGTATGAAAACAAAAGGAAGCATGCAGTATTTTATTTTACTATATTGCATAAAAATTTGAGTCAGTCTGAACTACTGAAAGACAATATATTCCTATAAAATGTGTTTTCAGTAGAATAGTCATCCTTCTATAGAAACTAAGTAAAGTTCTCTTAGGGTCTAACCTCCCAAAATGATGAACTATGTATCTAATCAGGTCTCCTTGTTTTTCCATCTTGTTGTCCGTTACCATCGGCATTAATTTATCATAGTATTTAGCAAGATAAAAATGTCCATCTTCCCATTCTGGCAAGAAAATCGTAACATCCTGCAACAAAATAAAAAAAAGACACTTACTTTTGAAAGGATGCTAAATTTAAAATAAAAAAATAAAACAATAACAAAAAAGATTCTCAAGAAACAAGAATCTTGTATTAGTTACCTTTGTGCAAAGTATGCGCAAAAAACCTAAATAATTTTAACTTCATAATTCCAAAATTGCAATTTTGCCCCAAGACAAATGCCTGCACAAACTAGAAGCCTGTTCTTAAAATACCTTTTGGATTTGGAGACAGCAAGATAGTTTAAGATGATACAGGATTCCTCAACTAGAAGATTATTGTTTCATTAAAAACATTATAATCACATTCCTGATCCTGGTAAACTCAATACTGTGTTTCTTTTAGTTTTTTGAAAAGTGAAACAGCAGGATGTTTTTCACATTTGTTTTCCGTCTAAAAGCATGAAGTTTAAAAGAAAAACAAAAAATGGTGTGACATGTATTAGAAAAGAAATAACATAGCAAGTGGTACATCCATCCTCTAATAACACTGGCTTGTTTCCAGTGCCAGTGTTTAGACAGTAGAGAATTCTAAGCATTAGTATTTTAATATAATCCACCAATATTTCATTAGTTTCCATTATTTCAACCTTGATTTGATTTGATACATATGTTAGACTTTTCTCTAAATGTGTTACAGAAGTATTTCAATTAGTAAGACAGCAGTAAATTTTAACAGCATAAAATGCCAAAACTTGGCTACAACTGTTAAGGAAGCATAGAGACATGCATCTACTACTGATTTAGTATGCAATATTAATCAACGCCAAAACAGTATTTCACTGGCACAGCAAGATGAAGCAGCACAGTGCTATCTTGTTAAAGAAAAACATACCAGTTGCCTCTTTTCCTAGTTCTCCAGGGACTGGAAGCGTATTTAAAGCACAGTTGTAAGTCACTACCAGAGAGAGTAGGAACACTGAAGAGCAGCGCAATGTGTCATCAAGTTATCTCAGTACTTAATTTAGAGTAGTCCACATTTTAGTGAGGAATTCTAATTTGTGCATACTTAAGAAAAAAGCCACACTTGTCATTTGTTTTTTTTACTTTACAAGAGTTATACTGCTGGGAACTGTAGACTTCTTTGTATTGACGTGTTACATTAAAGCTAGTTCAGATAGTTAAATCTTTACAAGAAGAACTACTTCCCTCTGATGCACTGATACACCATTTAATTCAATTGATGTTATCCTTGGTTGACATCATCAGGAGCATAATGATAGCTTACTTAAGGGATACATTATTATTATTATTAAAAACTGCTGTTTTGTTAACATGAGTATATCATATTACCTTATACTTTTTCATAACTGCATTGCTTTCAAAGTTAGCAGTTTCTTCCATAAATCTGCCCACTAGCAACATTGCCCGACCATGGATGAGCTGATTTTTGGTATTGCACGGTGCTTTATTTTCAGGGAAACATAACTCAACCCCCTTCTGAAGAACAATGAGTGCCTGATGAACCTCACCCTAAGCGAAAGAGGAAAACATTTTATAAACTGTAAACAAGAGAGATGTAGAACTTCCATCTTACAGTTGTTATTAAGGCAAAGCTACGTCCCCAAGTGTGTTCTAGATCATTCTGGCTGAGGTAACTGGATATTACTGACTTATGCTTATTATATTCCCTTGTTATCTCAGCATTGTTGTCCCTTTAGTTTCACCATAATAATTGCTGCCCTGCCTGCTGCCTACCTCTGTTAGTGAAAAGGACACAAATTAAGGAAAGGTCTACTACTAAGATAATGCAAATTTGCCTGGGCTGTTTTGACAGAGGCAGGTAATCCACCAGTTTTATACATAGCTGCCAGAAAAGTCAATGGATACAGTAAAGGGCTGACTAGCAGTTGGAAGTAAAAATTTCCCGTGACTCAGCTGCAACCAGAATGCGTTGATAGTCCCAGCTGACATATTTTGGTTTACATATACCAATTGTATGACTTTTCTTGAAGAAAACAAAAGATTATTTTCTTGCATGTAAGAAAGAAAGAAACACTTTTATTTTCTTTACCTTGGACCAGAGCCACTTTGCTCTTTCTATATAAAGTTCTGAGAGCGTAGATTCTCCAGCATTCAGAAGAGCATTATACGCAGTCTGGTGATGACCAGCTTTTCTTGCAACTCTAGCACTCTGGAGCCAACATTGACCAACAAGCTCACTGTAATCGTGGCTGCAGAGATATTTTTGCAGAAAATGGAAAATTTCAGTGATGAATGCTACTTTACAATCTGAAGTAAATATTACAATGTGTTGAAACACAAAATTTCTCAATAAGCTACATACTACATAGAGATCATTTGGAATTATTTGTAATATATCTATTCCACCTTTTTTTCCATTTAAGCCTGGAAGCTTTTCCCTCTGTTTCTCCCTTACTCTTCCTATAGACACCACTTTTCCCTTCTATCTTGAAGGTATGTAATACCGGTGGGGATTGCTTTTGCGTACAATATACATTTCCACAGAGTTTTATCTTCTCTCTTCTAATACACATATGGAAAACCAGAATATAACTCAGAATACAAAAGGGACAGACAGGAAATAGTCGTGTTCTCACCTTTTATTGAGACTAAGCAAAGCCCTTCTCAGTGCTAAAATTGGTTCTTTTGCTCTGTAAGAGTTTTGGGTCATTTCAATACGAGCACACCAATTCAGGGCATCTCTACCGTGGTCACCATTTGGTTGCTGAAACATTGGTCCAATACTATGCTCCAACTCACACAGCATATGCAACCTGTGTTAACACAATAAAGGCAAAAAATTGTTGAAAACTGGTTGCTGTTTGAGATATATGCAAGTTTTATGCAGCTTTTTCTGTTTTCTTTCTAAAAGGTGGCCATGTAAGTAATTTCAAATGGTAGGACTTTATTTTAAAAGCAAAAATACAGCAAAGCCAAACACAAAAAATCAAGGATTTGCAAACTGGTTAGTTATTTTCTCACTATTCCTTTAACAAGCTGCTGAACACAGAGACAATGAAGACCACTTGGAGAGGAAGTCAATCTTCAGAAAGAGTATTTCTATCCATTACTTTTAGTAATAGTTCTTAAAAAAAGTCTGATACTTTCAAGAAATACCATTTTAGAGACAATATACTATCTGTTATTGAAAAACCTCCTTTACAAATAAAGTTATTCCATTTATTTAAAAATACCATTATTATTATTATTAGCTGTCACTGTAAAGCTGCAGAGCGGAGGGCTTTTAAACGCCTACGTTCTCCCTGTCAGAGTCTAAATGTAGAGAGTATGTCTGACAGAGAAGCAGTGACTGAAAGTTTCCAAGTAGGCCAGATCAACAGCTAAATCGAACTATTTTGAAATACTTATTTCTCAATACTCAAACTCCATTTCCTAAATAAAATAACACTGAAAAAATTATCAACATAAAATAGTATTGAGAAGTAATTAAGAAATACGTACTTCAAATTGCTAGTTTCATGCAATATCTTGCCATAAGGATGCATTTACAGTGCAGAGGAAGTACTAAGCCTTTTTCATTAAAAAAAAGGCTACTCACTTGTTAAGTCTACTGAAGCCAACTTCAAAATTTCTTAGAAAAAGTAAAAGTACTGAAAGGGTTTCAATTTTTACTGCTTTTTGTTTATAAAAGAAGAGAGTGCTTTTAAGCCACCACAGAGATTAAAAACAATGCACTTTAGTTAATGGAATACGTATACTGGCCTACATGTACTACTATAAGCATGAAATTAAATTGCTGATTTTTATTACCTGATGTTTACCTAAACTTGCTTGCTGATTTTGAAAGACTATACCCAACAGTTTTATTGTGAATACGTTTCATGGGGGATAAATATTAATTCCCAATTAAACAAAGGTTTCCAGTTGGCCGAGTATAAAACAAATAAAAAAAAAAAAGAGGTGATAGAAAATGCACATCAGTACCATTTATTGTGGAAATAGAAAATTCTTGCTGCTGGATACTTGATTATGTGATTTCTGGATTTGAAAATAGCAACATCAAAAACAGAAACCTGATAATATGTTCATATCCTCGCTGATACGATCCTCTTTCAAAGCTTGCTGCTGAAAGGGGTACAATCTGTTCTGCTCGAACAACCTTGAGCGTTTCATAAAAAGCTGCTTCATTTTTCTTCTTGGCTGATAATAATAAATGTCCTAGTCTGACACTCCAAGTAGTGGACTTCACATCTTTGGGGAGAAAAAAAAGCCTCTCAAACTCTGTTTCTTTAAGCAGCTTATTCTGAACATGCTAGTTTGTCTTAACACACCACTAGAAAAGTAAGTTTTTCTCAGAACTAATTAATTGAGTTTTAGAAATACTGTATAATTCCACCCCACAATCCACGCCCTCAAACAAACTGAGAAGAAACGTGGTGTTACACTTGCTTGAGATTTTTACTCAAAGACTATACAGTTTACAATCAAATAAATTTACAAAAACTAGAAGACCAACCTTCCCCACAGTAAAACCCAAGACTAAAAAAATTACTATAGCGACCCTTGATTCAAGATGATTAGACTAAAACACACGCTTGTCAGAAATGCAAGGAAGTGCAAGTATTTTGTCATCATGATAACTTACCTGAAGCCAAATAATTTTCCAGTAAATCCCATCGTGATAGTTTCCAGGCTGCTTCCACTCTGTAAGTGTTCAATTCAGAAATCCATTCAGACCTGTTAAAAGAAAACAAAGGCAATAAAAGGTTGTGCTGAACTAAGTTTTTTTCTCCCCCGTATGTTAGTTCTACATTATATTAGCACATATTCTTTATGTACAACTTCTCTCACTTGAAAAGAAACAAGGTAATGTTGCTTCTAATAAAATTTAATAAAACCAAGAATATACATTGATAAAAAATAATAGCTGTACAACACGATCCTACAAATTAAATTTCTAAGTAGTGTATTTAACTTCTATGGCCAATTTTAAAATTACCATCTTCCAATCCATTTATCCTACTAGACTACAGAATAGCTATGGAACAAGTAACACGCAAGACAATGAATGAAAGATTCTATTTAACAAATTAAAGCACATATCAACACTGCACACAGTGCAGACAAGAAGTACTAACATTTCTGGAAGTCTTGACATAAATTATAATATATAGACAAAGCACTTAAAGTTTTCTAGGTTCACATTGCTAATTGGATATCCCTGATAAGCCTCAAGTGCTTGATAATGCGCAAAAATAGCTACTGAGACATAGGTCTAACACAAGAGCTTCATATTACTCAAATAAACATTGTATTAGATGCTTACAGTACCTGTTTGCAAGCACTCCATTGACCTGAGTCATTACAGTAGATAACTGACCAAGGCCTAACATGGACTTCACTACACCATGATAATGAATAATCTAGAGGAAAAAAACACAACACCCAAATGAAGAAAACGCACACATATACATTAATGAACTTCATGGCAGTCTGAAGGAGGAAATGTGTCCATTTGGGTGCTTTTTACAATATGAAAAGGCACAACCAATTGCACCATAACTGCAAAATGAACATTCAAAATTAAAAAAGCCTATGATTACCAAAGAACGTAAATCACTATAGGCAATTTATTTGTGGTGAGGCACATTCCAAGTAGTTTGATGTTAATTTATTAACACTCATACCAGAGTTGTGAATAAAAATTTGATTTAAAGAAATTATCAACAACAAGAAGAAAAAAAAACAGTCACAGGAAGGAAATAATCCCCAAATCCAAAGCAATTTCACCCTTCATAAAAAGGTTTTTCATACTCTAGGAATGAAGTAGGACAACCAAAACACTCTATTTACTATATGTTTTATCAGCTGTGCTAGATAACTGCTGCTTCACAGGGAAATGTAAGAAACTGTAGGGACAGCCTAGCCTAGGAAACTTTTTCCAATTTCCATTAGAAGAGTATTTCAAATATATAAAGGGTAATACATGTCTTCAACTTGCTTTTTGCATTTATCATCACATGTCTGGATATTAACTTTGGCATACGAAAAGCATGACGGTTTTCCAGTACTGCTCAGGCTTACAGTACCTAGTGCTACCTGGTTCCAAATAAAAGATGGGAAAGGGGAATGGAAGACAAATAATTGTAAGTTTTCTTTAATCAATTTCCAATTGCTCTTACATTATGAACATATTCCCTGAAAATCAATAATCAAAATAGTAAGTCTGAATTACTTCAAATAAAACCTGTGGTAACTTGTTTTAATAGGTCTCTTGGCACGTACCAGTACGGATCAATACTTAAGCAATCCAATTCCAGGCCTTCCCAAGCAAAGGCTGAACTTTAACTGGTAAGCTGTCCTAGCAAAAATGTGGGCATAAGCATCCAACTATTAATCCAAGCCTGCCAGTTAGAGTATAAACCCAGTAAAAGATTTGTTTCAGTTCCTCTGACACTTCCCATAGCAATAACTATTCAGCAACTACCACAGTAAACTCTTATGTTCCCATTTTACTTAAATATTCTGAAGAGGTATTTTTATCTCAGTCTTGTGTTTGTTAAGAAGATTGAAGTAATAATTACATATACTTAGAAAAACAAAAATAAAGAATTTGTCTTGTATTTACCTGATCAGGTTCCAGCTGGATAGCTCTATCATAACAGGCTGTTGCATCTCTTAACAAGCCAATACTTTCATGTTCAAGGATTTGTTCTTTGAGAGATGGTTCTGCTTTCCGAATTGCACTCACCCCAGCTACTCCATCTGGCTCATGCATAGCAGCATACAATTTCTTTATTCAAACAGAATCCGAAATGGATATTAAAAACAACTCCAAGACAGCAAGACATGCTCAGAATCACACATCTTGAAAATGGAAAACTAACTACCCTGTAGGACTTCTTAGCATTAAGCTTTCATAGAAAAATGTCATTTTTGCTGGGCCACTTCCAAAGTTAAGCCCTACTTTTGCTTAGCATATTGTAATACTCATGATCTCATACTATAGAAAAAATAAGAATGAATAACACAAGTTACCTGACACAATCTGTACAAAGAGCAAAATAAATATCCTATTATTGCACAATAAAGTAGTATGTTATGAAGCTGCAGATTACTTCAGGTAGAAAAGCAGCATAGTAAGTTTTTCAAATTTGAAATGTCACTGAGGAATATAGCCATAAGGAACCGCAAACAGATTCATCCCACAGATTAAGATATTTCTCGAAAATAACTTACATCGTTTTCAACACCCTAAGCATTAGCTCTTTCTCTACTTTAGAATAAGCCACTTGAGTTTAAGCCTTTTTTTTTTTTTGTTATTATAGTTGGCTGTGTTTTCTCTGACAAAAGGCACAGAGTTAACCAAAAGCAATAAATGCTGTACTTTCAACAAAAACACATTTAACTATTTTCAGGATTTTACAATCTTCTATTATACATTAGAAAGCTACTCCTCCCTTTTCATATAAGCAGCATACCAAGCAAGGAGAAGTACTAAATATTGTTTAGATGACTAAACACTTGTATCCAATGGCAAGAGCCTGACTACATCTTTTCTTCTTCCCGTCTCAAAGGAGAATTTGACTAAGCTTTATTCATCTATGTCTATTTTCATTTTAAAATAAAACAAAAACCAGAAAGAATTTCGGAACCTGAAGAAATCCAAGATGCTCCTGAATATTTTGTTTCTTCTCTGTGATGAATGATTCAAAGTGCATCACAGCCCTTGTGTAGGCCTTAGAGCGAAAGGAAGCCACGGCTAGTGTATCCTGAGGTATGAGGTCTAGAAAACGTGTCACATTTTGATATTCTCCGTAGTCTTCACTTGATGCTACAGAAAAAAAACACTTTAAAGAAGTCTGTCCGTTGAAGTTTCATTTACAGGAATGACCTTATGCATCAAAAATCGGTTGATTAATTTCATAATTTAGTGAGATAATATTGTCTATCAACAATAATCTATTTAAAACAATCCTGGTGAACTTCCTACATCTTGCAAGACAGCACAGGATATGTTAAACTGAACCTTTAGGAAACTACCAAGAAATTTGCATTTTGTTTTTTGAATTTTGAATCTGTATTTCTTACAATAGGTATTCAAAACAATGGATTTGAGGTGGGAGGGGGTGGAAATCACAATATGAGAGTGTAGTAATATTGCACTCTTCAATGGTCATAATGTGAAGTGGCAAATTTAAATACTTATCTGAAGAATGTAAATGCCACTTTGAATAAAATAAGCATCACTCACTTTTTACATCACCTCTGTCCTTGCTAGACTTGCTAGTATTTTTCTCAGCAATAAGCATTTGAAACTTATGTCTAGCCCATTGAGTTAGATGATCAAGCATGGAGAACACTGTCTGTGTGCTCAGCTGACTTAGATCAGATGCACTGTCTTCAAGTCTCCTAGTCGACTGGTCATCGTGTTTCAGAACAGCCATAATCTCCACATAAACCTACACAAACGTTAATATGAAAAAAGACAGAAGTGCCATACAGGCATCAAAACAGTAGGAAACAGCAATTAACACAAACATCAAACTAAAATACTAGATATTTTAATTGTATATTTTAATAATTTGGGGCTTTTTTGCAAGCTCTGTTTGTCCCACAATCTTAAGAGGAAAAAATGGCAAACCAAGTAGCAGTTGTCAGGAGATTCCATACGGAGAGAAAGCCTTTCAAAAGCAAACCCTTGGATTCAGAACAACCATCACGATTACTGGAATTTTAAGTTCCAAGACACAATGAATGCTACTGCACTTCTACTGCAAATACAATACTTCAAGGTTTGGTAAGAGTCAAGTTATCTACTGCCTACCAGGTCACAGATCTACTTTTATGTTTATCTTTACGTAAATGCCATGCTGAAAGACCTGCTTCCTGTTTGTTTTAGTCAACAGAATATGAGTTAACATACATAAAAGATGCTTATTGTGAATGTACTTGTTCACAAAAGAAAAAAATCATCTCACACCTCTACACACCCACAATGTTTAAATATAGTTGCCTTATCTGTGAAACTTCAAATTAATAGAACAAAAGTTATATTTTTCAGTCTCTTCAACTTCCGCTAAAGCAAAAATTAAGGAAAGCAGACTGGATGATTCTTTACTCTCCTATCCCAGCTTTGCTACAAGACATCTATGAATCCTGCTCTGCATGAATCTGGTAGCTACATAGTTTTTCCACTTAAATTGTTAAGCGTATGCAAGGGAGAGAAAAAATTATGGGTCTGAAATCTTGGAAGTATACAAGTTCAATTTAGTCCTTGTTTCTGTTGCACTCTTCCTCTTCGTACCACTCCAGTTCTTTATGTTACTGCAAGTCATAATTAACTGCATTATATCTCGTCCTAGGCCCTGCTGAAAAAATAGATGGAAATCCACAGACAAGCAGTTCAACACAACTTGTATGAGTAAATTAAAAAACTTGGCAGAAAATTTGTATTATTAATACAGGAAAAGGTGTTTAACACCTATACGATTTGATCACCTAGGTCAGTAATTCTGCAGAGCTGAACAGCTATCAGGAAAAACAGCTCCTGAACATTCCTATGAAGAACACTACCTCCTTATACATCTCACCTCTTGTTGATCCTCTTGACTGCATCCCAACAAAACATAGACAAGGATGTGCGGAAGCAGATAAATTGTCACTTTATAGTCATTCTTCATCATAATACTGCAGCAATCAAAAACTCTTCTGGCAAGATCATGTCGCACCTATAGAAAAATATTATTTCCAGGAAAAGCATCATTACAAAAATGCACATGCATGAATGTGCATTTCAGTTTCTTTCTGTTGACAAATAAAATTATTTGATGGAATAGAATTTGCAAGATACCTGTCTCCTACAGAAGGTTCATCAGACTTAAACCTGCAACAGGGACGCCAAATGGTAGCTGCTATTACAAATATCAATTGCTGATGCCACAAAAAGACAGGCAAGCATTGCTTACATGTCCCACTTTTCCGTGTTTTCTACACCATTGTGAGCTTGCACTGGCCATAGAAAAAACCTTAAGGCTGAGTCTACTATTACACTCAGCCTCTCTTCTGCCCTTAAAAGCCTGCAAAACGTCAGAAATTACGAAGACATTCAGTTCTTCTCTGTCTAAAATAGAAAGAGAACAGTGTAGCTACTGAGCTATTGCAAGTAAATTCACTTCTTAGAGTGTTTATTAAAATAAATAAGTGAAATTTACAGTGGGACACGTGTATGTTGGAAAGGGGAAAGGAAAGGAAGAAAGGGACAAGTACTTTTTATGTGCTGAGACTGTTGAGCTATGGGAAAATGAAAGAAATCTTTCAGAAACTGAGGAAGTAAATTTGAGTTTTTTTCCAGAAGCATTTCAGATACTTTTCAGAAGCATTTGTCAGTGCCTTCAGCTATACAAGAGTCTCTGCACAAGGGCAAACTTCCTAGACCTTTGGCTTAGACATCATGTGTGAGGCCTAGCCAAGAAAAAAAAATGCTGGGAAAGGGAAGGTGCATGGTTACCTTGATGATGTACAGGAATTCTTTAGTTATGTGCTTTAACAGGCCTATAGCAAATAGGCATATTCCCCCGACCATCCCTGGCTTTCAGAAACTGAAATGTGGTTCAAAAACTGTGTTGTATATACCAATATAGAGAGCAGATTTATTGTCTTACCTTTGTTGTAAGATAACCTGCCCAAGTTGCCGACCATTCTGCAAAATTATCACCTAATTTGCTTAAGTAGATTGGCTTCTTCATCTTAGACCAATTTACAGCCTTTTGATAACTCTTGTATCTGTAAATTTTAAAATATCCATTTAATAAAACTAACTTTTTATTTAATATAGTAAAAAACAATAGCACATTGTTAATTATTAAGTTCTCTAACTGGAATCATATTAAGTTTCACCTTCTAATTTTTAAAAATAATTAAGAAAATACTTTCAGTAGTAAACATCTTTTATTCTACAGGTTCTTAGAATAAAACATGAAACAAAATTTCAGGTTAACATGGTAGGTTGTTTGTAAGTATACTTTAAAGTGCTGTTCAAATCAGTTTTAGGAAATGCAGTTTGATAAATATTTGAGTGCTATGTTTTTGACAGGAAAAGCCCAGAATATATATCAAAGCCACAAAATGCCAAAAAGTTTGTTGTCTAAAAAGGTAAAACTTATTGCAGATGAGCATGACTGTCTTCAGAAAGGAAACATTGATTATTTCAAATTAAGATGCATACATCTTTTTAAGTTTCCTTCACATAATTTTTATCGTTAATTCAACAATATGAAAAGTCAAATTAAAAACCAATGAGCTCCTCCTACTTCTACAAAGGGTAGCAGTAAGGGGATATTAATGGATTTGAGTACAAACTGAAATCCTAGTGAGACTGTACAGAGGAAAGAAAACAGAGACAAAAGCTTCAAGACATTGTATCAGACAATGCTCTAGGGACAAACAGCCAGATAGGGGCAAAGTATGAGCTCAGAATTTTGCTCTTTTGATTTATAGAGAATTACATTCAAGGAAGTGTTAACTCAGCTTTACGTAGAAAGACCTTACTTGAATTTTGTATATACACATTCTTCACAGAAGAGTAACAATGACAAAAACAAATGAAGTTATTGCTAACCTGGAGAAAAAAATATTTTAAAAGCTGTTATGAAAAGAAATTGCTTACGTTGTCACATACCGTGTTTTTAAGTGAGGTTCCAAGATCTCCTGCACGTGCTCAGGAAACCTCCTCCAGAGCCTGGAGCCTGGGCAATCAGTGTTTGTCTCTCTACAGTCATAGATAGACAATAACTCCTGAAAAGGCATGGTTTATATGACGAAGTTAGCACTGAAAATATTTCAGGATCACAGTAGTGACAAAAACTGGTGTACATACAGAAGTAACGAGATAGAAGTTACAGAACACTTAATTCAGAAATTATAACTGCAAAACTTTCATCCAATCCCCTATATATCCAATCTCCAATACTAGGCAGTGTTGATTTCAACTACTGATCTCCCAGATTCTCCAGTTGGTGTTTGGACCACATTACCCCGTATTCTTCACATCTGCCAATAAACCAGGACTAGAAGGTAGTTCAATTCCTCCTTCTGCATAAGCTACTGAAATTTTCTGACTCTTCTGACTATATGGGGCCACTTATTTTCTCCTGAAGCAAAGAACTGTCCTGAAGTTTTCACAAAGATATTAAACAACAATAAAAAAATAAAACTTACAAAAAAACCCCACCCAAAACCCAAACCACCAACCACTAAATCAGCTTGGAGTTGACAAACTAGCACAAAAGACTAGAGTCTGAAAATAAGGGTAGGCTCCCTTTCAGTTGCTTCTTAAAAGCGTAAGCAGAAAGCCTCTTAGGAA